>NW_019235430.1:65536-107849 GCF_002742605.1 Olea europaea var. sylvestris
TTGAAAACAAGATCCATGCTGAACGTCCTTGACCTATAGAACTATGAGAAGAATTCTAAGAAAGCATTGTAGTATACATATCATCTTTAATTTTTGCTTCATCAATCTTTCTATGGTTTTATATCTTACTATTTTGATCCAGTTGAATTTCTCTGCATCAGTTTGCTTTCTTATTACAAATTCATTTATTCAAAGATAGATGGTTGAAAATCGGTTCAAACAATTATTAGTTCAAAATGTCATTAATGAGAATTCAACATATTTAATACACTAATATTACCTTCAAAATAACACGGCCCGTGTATTGCACGGACATGTGACTAGTGTATATATATATTGAAGAAGGGGAAGGAAAAGGGGAATTGTGGAAACTAACACCTCGTATATGAGAATTTCACACTAGATCCACGTGAATTCTATTTCAAATGAAAATTTTCAGAAGTCATTCGAATTCCACAGAAGTCTATAAAATTTTTAAAATGAAAATCCATAGAAGTCTATGAAAGACTTCCACTAATTCCATATAAATCTATAAAATATCTACGAAATCTACAAAAGTTATGACTTAAAAAATGTCCATCAAAGTTTTCAAAGGTTCCAATTGAATACACTCCCTAAGAAAATCATAAACGGTCATAGTATTAAAGATGCTAAATAAATTATTAAGTTAGACATAGTTTTTCATAAATAAAATGTAAGATCCACTACAACAAAACTATGATTTAGCGATAAGATTTTTTTGACATACAACAAGTTGTCGCAATAAGTGTCTTAGTGTGACACATTTTTAAAGTTTGTCCCAAAGATTGTGATGAAAAAAATATGTACCAAAAACTATAAGATGACATAAAAAGTTGTCGTGAAATGTGAGATGTTGCAACAAATAATAATGAATGTTGCTGAAAATATGAGGGAAGCAAGGCGCCAAAATATTTTTGGTGGGAAATTTATGGTGAAATTTTTTTTCTTGCAACAAAATGCTTGTGATGTAATAGGGTCTCCTGTTGGCGATAAAAAATATTTGTTGCTAAAAATTCTATAGTTGGAGGAAAAAAAGGCTACAAGAAATTAACTTTTTTGAAACGGACAAAAAATATTGCAGTAAATTTTTTACAATGCTCACCCATATATGTAGACTTTAATATTGTCGTAAAGTTAAAAGATACTGCAACGTGCAATGCATGCGGCAAAAGACCTCAAATGTAAGTTGTTGTAAAGTTTTTACGATGTAACTCATTCGTTGATTTTATTTTATTTAATAACATTCGTTGCTTGCTATCTTAATTTTTTTCTAACATTATTTTTTTGTATTAAGTGTTTGTTTTTTTCGTCTGGCTAAATTTTAATGTGTAATACAAATTTTTAAAAATTTTAATTATTTTTTATCAAGTGCAAAATTTTTATAATAAAAGCTGTATAAAATTTATAAAAAAATTTATTGTCAAAAAAATTAAGAAAAATGCATTAGACGATTAAACTTTCAATCACATAATAACTTACAAAAATAGAAATACTAGGTCGAACCAATCCATAAAGGAAAATAGTTGTCTCAACAATTAAAGCAAATAAATCATAATTTATATATTATCAGTAGGCGGTGGCGGTGGCATGCTAAACATTGTTGCTGGTTCAGCTTGTTGTGGAGACATGCCGACTTGACTCAATACGAACTTATGCATTAATGCCTCAAATTGAGAAATCTTGGCACACATATCCAATAATTTTTGCTCTTGCTTTTGTATTTGCTCTCGAAGGGCTATTGATTCAGTATCAACCGATGTCAAATAAGCAGAGTGGCTTGAGATAGGTTTTGGACCATGTCCAAGTCCTCTAATGTAACCTCTAGATTTTCCTAAAACTTCTTGCATAATATCAAGCTCAATGGGGCCTTGGATCCCTCTGGAATAGATTGTTCTTTAATTTGAAGCATCCTCTCCTATATATAAGTAAAGAAAAAGACGAGAGAATACATGTTAATGAAAGATTATATAAAAAATGTCAATAACAATGAATAAATTGTTAATATACTTAAATATCTTGTTCATGCTTCATCGTTTATCCACCCTTTCTTCTCAGTGTAATGAGTCTCATAATAAAGTTCTATTTCTCCTTGTCCATTGTCTTTAGTAATTGATCTCTATTTGAAATAATATATATCAGGTTACACAAATATATTTGTCTTCATAAAACAAAAGAAAGTATTACCTTTTGTTTAAGACGTGCAACAAATGATTTTGATCCACCACGATGATTATATTTAATGCAGTTGTGGCTTGCTAGGTTACGTGTAGATAGTGCCTGTAATTAATTTATATGTAAATATAATTAACTCATTATAATTTATTATTTTTAATTATATTAATTATTTTAAGATAACATCTAAATTATATTATTCTTACTATTTACAAGTATATGCATTTTTAATTAAAGTTACCTTAAATTCAGGGGTAGACCAATATTGACACAACCAGCCTCAATTAACTTGTTTTATGTCAGTTGGGCTGTTCTTCATTGCATCATCTAATGTTTTTCCATTGAAATATTTCTCTTTGAGTCTACATCAATAATCATGATATCTTCTCGCTAAAGTATCGTTCACACATTTATTGAGAAGCTCAACTGTCAAATCAAGCTTGAATTTTACCTACCGAAAAAGAAAAGTTTAAATACAGGAAACTAATAACTATTCTACAAAATTTTGTAAAAATGAATTTGTTTATGACCTACCAAAACTTGATCATATAATTTATTTTTCTCTTCATTGGGTATGTCGATCCACATTTTGTAACAGAGTGGAGCAAAGGATCGAACGATGTAGCCGCACTCACTAGCCAAACGAGCCAACTGACTTCCAATAGCTCTTCCCAGTTTTTTAGAAATCTCCAATGATATTTTCCTAGCTGCGCTAACGATATTGACGAGTTTGTTTCACTCATGAATTTTGCACAAGTTTAGCTTGATTAAATGCTAGATATTGTGAGTATAAACGTTTTTGATGTGTTTGTTAGTGTTGTTTTGAAGATTAGGAGAGGCGATGCAAAAAGAGGTATTAAAGTGGACGAAGAGGCCAAAAACTCGAAATTGGGATAGAAAGACGGTGCTTAGGCGCTACGAAACTGAAAAAAAGATGAAATTTGAACTCGAGAGGCAGTGCCTAGGTGCTACAATCATAGCACCCAGCGCTATTAGCAGTGTTTACGCTCTGTCTCATAGCTCTTAGGCGCTGCAACTGAGTATTTAGAGCACATTTTTTTGGGCCGTTTTAAAATCCAGAAAAACCCTACTTCTACACAAAACGGAGGGACACATATTAATACATCTTTCTCATACTTTTGAGGGGTTCTTGACACATTGGAGACAAGACAACAAAAAGGGAGATTCAAAAGAGAAATTCAAGAAGATTAATACCAAGAAATTGAAGATTAGAAGCATTCATTGGAAGGGAGAGGAGATCTTGGTGCAAGAATTCTACTTTTTCTTCTACATCTTTATTACAAATTCGGTGATGTATTCTAAGGCAATTTCCTATTTTTCTTCTTGCATTATGAGTAGCTAAATTCATTGTTAGGGGAAATAATGTAACCAATTGGGATCCTTTACATTCTCTTATTAAGATTCTCAGTTTTTAATTTTTCCATGTGTTGATTTTACTATGAGTTGAATGCATTAAATTATCTTATCAATAATTTGATGATTTTTGTGAATTCTTTACAAATAGAGATATGAGTTTAGGATTTAGAACATGTAGTAAAATTCAGTACATTGGTATAACGAGTAGAGATACCTATACCATTTATTGTGGTCATAATTGAATTCCTGGGACATAGAACTCATTTAACTAAGTTGAATTTTTATAGAGATATGAAATTTAATTAGTTGAATAGGCTCAATGAGAACTTGAGAGGGATAAATCGAATACAATAGAAGAATTCGACCGAGCACTACATTAGAATTGAGTTTTAATTTGAGATGTAAAGGTGATCAATTGGTGAAGTTATTCTACCCTAGCATCCATTCATTATTTGATTCTCCAATTAATCGTGTGAACATCCATTTATTTTCTAGAATTTAGATTAAAACTCATATTTTACAACTTTTGATTTGTTTTAGTGAAATAGTAGTTAAAGAAAAATTGAATTAAGTATTAGAAAATAGTCCTTGTGGGATCGACAATCCGGACTCTTAGGTCCACTATTACTGTTTCGGGTCGTACACTTGCGAAACAAAATTTTACAATAAGTTTTTGGCGCTATTGCCGGGGACTATTTCTTTTAGTCTTAATTTATTTTTTTATTTTAATTGTTATTTGATTTGTTTATTTTTCTTTTATTCACAGAAAATTGTGTTTGTATGCACCGTGCCCAAGGCGACGATTTTGAACCATTTGATTTAGAGATAGAACGTACCTTCAGACGAAGACGCAAATAATACAAACAAAAATAGCAACATTAAATGGCTGACAATCAACAAATCCCTATACCTATGCATCCGATTGGACAAATGGCCGCAAGAATGGTGGCACCACCGAAACAACAGCACGAGCGAGGGGAAATAAATGAAGGTGATTTGCTAGTATCAATGTTCCCGACACCTATAGCAGCACCCATGCACTCCAGTATCATGTATCCAGAATTTGGGGTGAATAACTTTCAGATCAGGTCAGATTGGATTAACTTGATGAGCAACACCCTGCAATTCTACGGGCTACCTCATGAGAATCCAAACACGCATATCTCTGGATTTATCAGAAACTGTCAGAACTTTCATGCTCCGGGGGTCAATGAAGATGCTATTAAACTACGACTATTCCCATTTACATTGAGAGATGCTACATTGGAGTGATTAGATGCTGAGCCTCACGCTAGCATTACTACATGGGAAGAACTAACCAGGAAGTTCTGTAATAAATTTTCCCGCCGACGAGGGTAGCTAAAATCAGATTGGAAATTCAAACTTTTCAATGGAAAGAGGGAGAAAGCTATCACGAAGCATGGAATATGTTTAATGAGATGATGAGAAAATGCCCAAACCATGGAATTACTATAGGTAATCAAGTTCAATACTTCTACACTGGACTTACACCACTGTCAAAATCCTAAGTTGATGCCTCAGCTGGAGGATCACTTATAGGAAAATCTATGTAGCAAACCATGGAACTGTTTGAGTTGATTGCCACTACACATTCAATGTTCTCATCGAAAAGAGTGGCGCCATCGAAGATAGGAGGAATGTATGAGTTAGACAGCACAGCAGCTGCTAACGCCCAAATAGTAGCATTGACAAAACAGGTGGAGTTATTGGTGAAATCACAAACAAAATGAGCACATGCAGTGACAGATGGTCCATCATACGAGAACTGCGGGGCTAATCATCTGACAGAAAACTGCACATCTATAGGCTATCCCGACGAACAGGTCAATTTCATTCAGAATGGGTCTCGAAATTTTAATCCATTTGCTCAAACATACAACCTAAGATGGAGACAACACCCAAACTTCAGATGGTCGGATAATCAACAAGGGAATAGTTCAAATAATGCCCAACAGGACAAAAAATCATGTTTGGAGGAGATGTTCAACTAGTACGTGCAGAAGACAGACAAGTTGTTTCAGCAGATTGACACTAACTTTCAAGATCAGCAAGCATCAATCAAGAAGTTGGAAACACAAATTGGTCAGATAGCTCAACAGCTTGCATAACGCCCATGAGGGACATTGCCAGGCAACACAATAGTTAATCCAAAAGAGCAAGTGCAAGCTATTACTACTAGGAGTGGGGTGCAACTTCCAGAAATACATGTGAAGAGACCAGAGTGAAAAGAAAAGAAAATAATGGGTGAAGAGGCTGGGATAGAAGTAGAGTTTGAACAACCAACTGACAAGGAGAATGAAAGGAAAGAAACACCTGCAGTGAGAGCACCCAGCCCCGTGAAGGCTTATGTGCCACCAATTTCCTTCCCTCAAAGGTTACAAAGAAAGAAGTTGGATAATCAGTTTGCCAAGTTTGTTGAGATTTTCAAGAAACTGCACATCAACATTCCATTTGCAGACGCAATTGCTCAAATACCCAGCTATGCAAAATTCTTGAAAGAGATCCTATCTAACAAAAGGAAGTTGGAAGAACATGAGACAGTATGCTTGAACGAGGAGTGCAGTGCAATACTATTGAGAAAGCTACCTCCTAAACTAAAAGACCCAAGGAGTTTCACTATACCTTGCACAATCGGTTCTAATTTCTTTGAACATTCTTTATGTGATTTAGGTGCCAGTGCTAATTTGACGCCTCTCTCTGTCTACAGGTCTCTTGGATTAGGAGAAGTAAAACCTACAACAATCTCTTTGCAACTGGTCGACAGATCGATCAAATGACCCAAAGGAATTATTGAAGATGTGCTGGTCAAAGTTGACAAATTTATTTTTCCGACTGATTTCATTATTTTGGACATGGAAGAGGACTCAAATATTCCTCTGATCTTGGGAAGACCCTTCTTGGCTACTGGAAGAGCATTGATTAATGTTTATGATGGAAAAATGATTCTTCGAATGGACAATGAGCAAGTCATGTTCAACATGTTCAAGGCAATGGAACACACATTGACTTCCAACACTTGCTGCCAAGTTGATGTTTTTGAAGAGCTTGTGGTGGATACATTTGATATAGAGCATCACACAAATCTTTGTTAGGCAGAACTTGCGCAATTGGAAGCAACAAATGTAGGAAAAGCTAAATGTGTTGTCAACTTAGCTGAACAACCCATAGGAAGAAGGCATTGATAGTATGAATCTCTTGGTGAAAACCCTTCTCCCCCGATACCCTAAGTAGAAAAGACACCCACTCTTGAACTAAAGCCTTTACCTTCACATCTCCGTTATGCATATTTAGGAGAATCTACAACACTTCCAGTAATCATTGCAAATGACATGACAATGGAAGAGAAGAATAAATTGTTGGAGGTACTCAAGCAGCACAAAATGACAATTGGATAGACAATAGCTGACATCAGAGGAATAAATCCAACTCTTTGTATGCACAAGATTTTAATGGAGGACGAGTCAAAGCCATCAGTGGAAGGACAACACAAATTAAATCCAACCTTGAAAGAAGTAGTGCGAAAAGAAGTGCTGAAATTGTTAGATGTAGGTATTATCTTTCCAATCTCTGATCGTTCATGGGAGAGTCTAGTGTAGTGTCAAAAAAGGGTGGAATCACAGTGGAGAAGAACGAGAACAACGAGCTGATACCAACAGGGTAGAGAGTACGTATAGATTATAGGAAGTTAAATAATGCAACTATAAAGGACCATTTTCCATTGCCGTTCATTGATTAGATGTTGGAAAGGTTGGCAGGACATTCTCATTAGTGCTTTCTGGATGGATATTCAGGGTACAATCAGATAGTAATTATTCCAGAAGACCAAGAGAAGACAACCTTCACATGCCCTTATGGAACGTCTGCATTTAGAAGAATGCCTTTTGGTTTATGCAATGCACCGGCAACCTTTCAACGATGCATGATGGCCATCTTTTCTAACATGGTAAAAAAGTACATTGAGGTTTTATGGATGATTTTTTTTGTATCTGGAGATTCATTTGACGATTGCTTGGATCGGTTGGCTCTTGTATTGCAAACATGTGAGGAGAAGAACCTTGTGCTTAATTGAGAAAAAATGTCATTTCATGGTAACGGAAGGAATAGTACTGGGACATCGAATTTCTACGCAGGAGATTGAAGTGGACAAAGCCAAAATACAGGTGATTGAGAAATTGCCGCCACCTAATTCAGTAAAGGGGATTAGGAGTTTTCTGGGACATGCAGGGTTTTACAGAAGATTCATTCAAGACTTTCTAAAAATAACAAAATCATTGTGCAACTGCTAGAGAAAGATATACCATTTCAATTTTCTAATGAATGTTTGAAAGCCTTTAACATTTTGAAAGAAAAATTGACATCGGCAACTGTGATAGTGGCTCCAGATTAGGAATTGCCTTTTGAGCTCATGTGTGACGCCAGTGACTTTGCAGTGGGTACAGTGCTTAGACAATGCAATGAAAAAGTATTTCATGTTATCTACTACGCTAGCAAAACATTGACTGATGCTCAAATCAACTATGCAACAACTAAAAAGGAAATGCTTGCAGTTGTTTTTGCTTTTGATAAATTTCGTTCTTATTTGATTGGGTCCAAGGTGATAGTTTATACAGACCATGCAGCTCTGAAGTACTTGTTTGAGAAAAAAGATGCGAAACCAAGGCTAATTCGTTGGGTTTTGTTACTACAAGAATTTGACATCGAGATTCGTGATAAAAAAGGAACAGAAAATCAGGTAACGGATCACTTATCAAGGATAGAGCAACTACAGGATTCAAATGATGTGAATATTAATGAGATCTTCCCAGATGAACAGTTACTGCAAGTAGAAAAAGCTCCATGGTATGCAGACATTGTTAATTACTTAGCCAGTGGCTATATGGATCCGGATCTCACCTATCAGCAAAAGAAGAAGCTCAGTTATGAAGCAAAATTCTATTACTGGGATGATCCAAATTTATATAGGAGAGTGGTGGACCAGATCATTAGGAGATGTGTGCCTGAGGATGAAATGAAATCGATCCTTTCATGAGTACATGCTTCGGCTTATGGAGGGCACTTTGGCCCCACTAAAATAGCAGCAAAGGTGCTCCAATGTGGTTTCTTTTGGCCTACATTGTTCAAGAATTGCCACAGTTTTGTAGGTTATAGGATAAGTGTCAAAGAATAGGTAACATATCAGCGCGTCACGAGATGCCACTTAACAATATTTTGGAAGTGGAAATATTTGATGTCTGGGGGGTTGATTTTATGGGTCCGTTCCCATCATCTTACAACAATCGGTACATCCTTGTGGCGGTGGACTATGTTTCAAAATAGGTAGAAGCTAAAACATTGCCTTCAAATGAAACAAGGGTGGTGGTGGACTTCATAAAGAAGCACATATTTAACTGCTATGGATCACCTAGGGTCATTATAAGTGATGGTGGAATGCACTTCCGCAATCGGTTATTCCAGGCAGTGTTGTATAAGTACGGAGTACAACATCGAATTACCACTCCTTATCACCCTCAGACAAGTGGACATGTGGAAATGTCAAACAAACAATTGAAAAGCATTTTGGAGGTCACTGTGAATGTATCTCTCAAGGATTGGTCAAAAAAATTGGACGATGCTTTATGGGCATATCACACAGCTTACAAGACACCTATAGGAATATCCCCATACTGACTAGTCTTTGGGAAAGCATGCCACCTCCCAGTGGAGTTTGATCACAAAGCGTACGGGGCATTGAAGCAGTTAAACATGGACCTTGAAAAGGCTGGAGAAACAAGAGTACTACAGCTATATGAGTTGGAGGAATTCAGAAGAGAAGCATATGAGAATGCATCCATCTACAAGGAAAGGACAAAGCAGTGACACGACAAGAACATCAGGCAACGAATTTTTCGAGTGGGGGATCAAGTGCTATTATACAATTGCTGGCTTAAACTTTTTCCAGGAAAATTGAAGTCTAAATGGTCCGGTCCTTTTACAGTCTCTTAGGTGTTTCCCTACGGGACAGTTGAATTACGCCATCCAACTAAAGGAAATTTCAAAATAAATGGCCAACGCATCAAGCATTATGTGGAAGATTTTCCCACCGCTAAAGAGAGTCTTCATCTAGCTGTTCCCGAATAACTGCGGCACTATGTCCAGCTAATGACTTAAAAGAAGCGCTTCTTGGGAGGCAACCCAAGCTCTACCCTTTATTTGATTATTGGTTTTTACTTTGATTTTGTTGTTCTTTTAATAATCTATGCTATAGTAGTAACACTTTCTTTTGTTTTTTGTAGGAGAATCCATAAAGGTTACATGTTGCGAAATTTGAGTTCTACAATGAAAATGAACGAGTGTGATAAGGAGGAGGAGTTAAAGAAAGATAAAAAATAAAAAAGGGGCAGTAACGCAGGGCTCAGGTGCTGCGAAACTGCCGACTGGCAGAAACACAGTGCCTAGGCTGCATTCGCAGCACCCAGGCGTTGCGATATGCCAAAATCGGCAGAAACTAGTGCCTAGGTGTTGCAGTCTCGGCGTCTAGGCGCTGTGACCCCCCTACATAATTATTTTTTTTATTTTTTACTTATTTTCTATTTCTTATAACCTCTTGTCCTCTCCCTTCTCACAATACGTAATTTACCCAACCATACTCCCTCTCATCTTCTTCCCCATTTCATCTCCTCTTCAACCCTCCCAAGGTATCCTCTTCCTCTCTCTTTCCTCATTTAGTTTTGTTCTTTGTTGATTTTATTTTACTTTTTTCCTCCTTTCACCTCACCCACATCACAATTCTTTCAATTACACATATTCTCGCCCCCCACTCTTTCATGTTGTTTTCAACATTTCATTGTTGCAAAGTATAAATTCATCCATTCCTATTAGTTTCCACAGCACCATTCCAGGTATGGCTATTTTTTGCTCCCTATTTTTTTCTCTCTTACATGATAGTTGATGCTTATATGTGCTTTTTTTTTTTTTTTGATAACTATGTTAAGTGAGGGCTTGCTTTGTTATGGTGTTAAGAAATTCGTGTATGGTGCAGATAATGTGGCATGAATTAGTTTTAAATTATGGACAATTTTTGGTGGAAATTTGGTGCCTTCAAAGTGTTTGATGGATTACTTAGGTGAGCGTAGTTGCGTACAAAGAAGCTATTGTGGCTATTGTGCTAATTGACTTATGTGGGAATTGCAATGTAGATGATTGTGAATTGAAATTGGGTTTAGAATACATCTATTGCCCATAGTTCGCCCTTATGGCTAGATTTTAAGCCTTGCCTTATCTTTCTTTACTACTATTTTTGCTAATGGTTTGCATGTTCTACACTTGCAAAGGTTCAATGCCAACTAAAAAGAGATCAAAAGCCACAGTCTCCTCTTCTAGCTCATTTGTCAGGAGCAAATTCATTAGTGCCAAGGTCGCTGAATGATTTAATAGCCTGGTGGTACACAAGACCTGTATCTCTGAACTTGGTTTTAACAATTATATGACAGAGCAGATAGGTCGGCGAAACTGGGAAGTGTCTGCTCGGCAACCACGATCGGCGCTAATTCCTGTTGTCAGGGAGTTCTATGCCAATGCGAAGGAGCATCGAGATTTTCGAGTCTTTGTACGTGGTAAATGGATACCGTTTGATAGAACCTCTATCAACAGGTCATATAATTTGCAAGATATTGAAAATGACAAGTACTCTAGACTTCATGACGATGGTGTTAATCTTAATGAGGTCATTCGAATCTTGGCCACAACTGGTACTACATGGAAATGTTCAGAGATTAATGTACTTAACTTTCCTACTTCTGGTATGACTTTGGGTTGTAAGGCTTGGCATCACTTCATTTCTAGCAAACTTATTCCCACTAGCAATTTAAGTGAAGTAACAAAAGAATGGGCTACCCTCAATTATGCCATTCAATGCCACCTATCAATTGATGTTGGTAAAGTTATTCACAAAAACATCTTACACACTTTAAAAGGGTCGACGACAGGTGGTCTATGGCACCCATCGTTGATTTATGAGCTTTGTTTAGCGGTCCGTATTGTCACATACCCAACTAAGGAGGTTGTACACCCCAAACCGGCAATCACACGAGCTCGTACTTGGAAGTTCTTAAGTCGCTCTGAATCCACCAGTGCTCCACCCCCTCCTCGAAGTGACCAGCTGCCCAGATCACACCGGCCGACCCCAGCTAGTGACCCCAATTCTGACCTTTCCGCTCAGCTGCATGACATGCAATTGCAAATGAATTTGATGCAAAATACATTGTGCGAGCAGTTGCATTATCAACATGAGTTTAATGCAGTCCTATTAGTTTATGGATTGTGGATGAATCATATGTTTTAATTGGACTTTCTACTTATCCAAATGAAGCGGTATAACATTTATGCACGAGTATTAAGTTGAGCGTCGTACAGGAACATGAGGGCTCATGCATATAGGCTAAAGAGATGACTTAGGTGTGTAATCCCGTAACCCATGAATGTCAAAACCCCTTAACTATGTACATTATAATTTGGGGCATTCTAACCTAGGAAAGAAATTATTTATGATTGTGTTGATTCCGTGCATGTGAAAAAGATTGTGTGGAGCGTATTTAATTTTCTGGTATAAGCTTGGTGATGACCGAATGCTAGAAATCTAACCCCTATAAATTTCATTTTTTTTATAAGAGAAGAAGCATTGCACGTATTCAGTTGAGTCTCACACATGCACTTTTTTTACTCAAGTTATTAAGTCCGTAGGGGTCACTAGAAACCTGGTACCCTTTGGTATACAAAAAAACTGGAGAGTTACCGACCTAACACTCGCTACAAGGGTCAAGAAGTGAAAAAAAAGGTGAGGTAAAAAAAAAAAACTGATCTCGGAGGCCTAGATAACTAGTGGGTTTGAATCACTAAGTATAAACTAGATTGTTGAAACACTCATAAATTGCGAGAATCACTATATGAATGAATTGTTGACGTTGCCGGTTGAACTAACCCAAATTAGAGTGATCTGAGGAAATCTTAAGCAAAACTGAACTTTAGAATTACACCATGGTAAGAGAATAAAAGAACCAAGTTTGGAGGTGTGAGAATCTTACGAGTGAAGAAAGGAAATAATTGACCATTGAGGGTTGGGAAGTAAACCAACTTGTGAATGTACGGCGCTACGCTTGACCCTCCACACACACACACACCCACTTCGCATTGTATGAGTGGAAGTTTCGTTCTTGCATTGTGATTTTAACACCATTCATAAGTATAATATAATGTTATCAATGCTGAGCCAAAAAGACAAGCCGTCTAACTGACTAGTTGTGTGTGTATCATCCTTGGATGATTTTATTATTTGATGTGTTTGTTTGCTCGAGGACTAGCAAACGATTAAGTTTGGGGGTATTTGATGAGTTTGTTTCACTCATGAATTTTGCACAAGTTTAGCTTGATTAAATGCTAGATCTTGTGACCATAGAACGTTTTTAATGTGTTTGTTAGTGTTGTTTTGAAGATTTGGAGAGGCGATGCGAAAAGAGGTATTAAAGTGGATGAAGAGGCCAAAAACATGGAATTGGGGTAGAAAGACGGTGCTTAGGTGCTACGAAACTGAAAAAAAGATGAAATTTGAACCCGAGAGGTAGCGCCTAGGCGCCGCAATCATAGTGCCTAGGCGCTATCTTTAGCACCTAGACGCCGCAATCATAGTGCCTAGGTGCTATCATCAGCACCTAGGCGCTGAAGACGTAGTGCCAAGGCTCTATCATCAGCGCTTAGGCGCTGCGACTAAGTATCTAGGGCATGTTTTTTGGGCCATTTTAAAATCCATAAAAACCCTACTTCTACACAAAATGGAGGGACACCTATAAATACACTTTCTTATACTTTTGAGGGGTTCTTGATACATTGGAGACAAGACAACAAAAAGGGAGATTCAAAAGAAAAATTCAAGAAGATTAATACCAAGCAATTGAAGATTAGAAGCATTCATTGGAAGGGGAAGGAGATCTTGGTGCAAGAATTCTATTTTTTCTTCTACATCTTTATTACAAATCCGGTGATGTATTCTAAGACAATTTCCTATTTTTCTTCTTACATTATGAGTAGCTAAATTCATTGTTAAGAGGAATAATGTAACCAATTGGGATCCTTTACATTCTCTTATTAAGATTCTCAGTTTTTAATTTTTTCATGTGTTGATTTTGCTATAAGTTGAATGCATTAAATTATCTGATCAATAATTTGATGATTTCTGTGAATTCTTTACAAATAGAGATATGAGTTTAGGATTTAGACCATGTAGTAAAATCCAGTACATTGGTATAACGAGTAGAGACACCTATACCATTTATTGCGGTCATAATTGAATTCCTAGAATATAGAACTTGTTTAACTAAGTTGAATTTGCATAGAGATATGAAATTTAATTAGTTGAATAGGCTCAATGAGAACTCGAGAGGGGTAAATTGAATACAATAGGAGAATTCGACCGAGCACTACATTAAAATTGAGTTTTAATTTGAGATGTAAAGGTGATCAATTGGTGAAGTTATTCTGCCCTAACATTCATTCATTATTTGATTCTCCAACCAATTGTGTGAACATCCATTTATTTTCTAGAATTTAGATTAAAACTCATATTTTACAACTTTTAATTTGTTTTAGTCAAATAGTAGTTAAAGAAAAATTGAATTAAGTGCTAGAAAATAGTCCTTGTGGGATCGACAATCCGGACTCTTAGGTCCACTATTACTTGTTACGGGTCGTACACTTGCGAAACAAAATTTTACAACAGATATCATCAGTGCCCTTACCTCTTGTAGGACCACATCCCTTCCTCTTTAAAGAATGAGAGTCTATGAAATAAATTGCTTGAAGAATGAGAATACATAAACAAAAATTGAGGTTTTTTCAATTAAATGTATACACTATGATGATTTTATACCATAAACATAAAGATAAATTATTACCATTGGAATTGAGGATGGACTCATGTGTCAATGTGGTTGCTTATGATGAATTAAGTTGAGGCTGGGGTGAGATAATGGGGCAGGAACCCATAGAGGTTGAGGTAATGTAGTAGGAACTTGAACATTACTAGTCTTAGATAATGAGGAAGAGATATTAGCTTGAAGAGTAGTCTGGGCTAATGGACCCTTGCATGATGCCTTTGATGAGAAAACCTCTGAAAGTGTCTCATAAGATGTAGTAAAAACTCTAATTTTTTCTTGCCAATTCTCGTTCGAGAAGCCATTATCTATCAAGGGACAAATATGGTCAATTTAGTCATGATATCTACATTACATATAGTCCAATAAATCTCTTGAGCCTTCTCCATTTGATAATAAAATCTTGTAGATAATTAAATTTAGTTATTTTTAGGAAAAAAAATTATTTATTTCCCGATGATAGGACCACTTCTTCTCATCTTTCTTGGCTTTTCTACTGCATATTCTTTTTTGATACTAATTAGATATTCTTTTTTCACTTGTAGACAAATCCATCTATTATCTTCACCATTAACCAAACAAAAAATAATGCGCCACTCTTTTCATTCACAATGTCTTCCAAATAATGTACTGATGTCAACTTTCAACCCCCGAAAAAAATTAGTTATCTTGCAGCTTCCCTTGACGAACTCATTTAGCTAAAAGATGACCAAAGCACAGATATCTTCAAGAATGGTGAGGAAACTATATTGAACATCCTAAATATATTCCAACTATTCCACAAAAATGCCTTTAATCAGGAACTTGGCCAAGCGGGTAGCACTTCAAAAACAAATAAATATTAACTATGCCAAACTATCCTTTTTATATGTATATTGGGCTGAATGAAGGTTAAGGCCAACATTAAAAATTCCAAACATATTTGGAAAATTGAAGATATCCCCCATAATAGCATTTATAAAAAAGTAGGCTGCTAATTATAAAATTAGGAAAATTTCAAATTCAGCAATTCTTTCTTCATATTCAGTTTGCAAATATATTTACAAAACCACAATCAAGCATTTGTAGCATTTTCCTTCTAAAGATAATGTGTATGGCATCTTCCAACAAATCTATGCACTTCTTTCTGCATTGCCAGCCAATAATAGGATATGTATGATCCAACCTACGTATCATTCATTATACCATTTTTTATATAATGTTAAAGGAGCAGGTTAACATTTAAAATACATAATTGATTTCCTTTGAAGAGGAAACTGTCAAACCTCACAATTTTGAGCGTGACTATAAATTGCATGACAATATTCAAAGCATCATAGCGTAAATCAAAATTTTGGGTAAAATTAGATAGTAACAAGAAAGGAGAGGAAGTTAGCTTTTGTTTAATCAAACAAAATGATTTGTCTGTTCGAGGACTCTGGCTTAATAAAATCCATGATAGGATCCATGGTACTATTGAAGTGTAGTATAAATCTCCTGTAAATTCTTTGAACAACCCATGTAAAAATAAATAAATAAAATATCCTGGATGCTAGGCTTTTTCTACAAAAAATAAAAATAAAAATAAAACATAGAAGATACCGATACTATAGGGAATGGAAAAAGATAGAACCAAATGATGGATCAGATTCTCAGGAAACAGAACTGAACTATATAAACCAACGAATTGCTGTAAAACATGAGATGGGAAAAAGTGGATATAAAGGTACCTGGATCGGGAATAAGTATATTAGCAATCTTTGACAAATGACCAGTAGAACTTCAAAATGAATCAACATAACATCAAGAAATTAGATTATGAAACCAAAGAAGGAAAAAAAATACATAAAAAGAATCATTAGATAGGAGATTGAAAATTGAAAATACCCAGGCTACAGAGAACTAAAAAATGAGAACGTAGAGTAAAAAATGAGAAACGCATCTTATAAAAAGATAAAGATGTTGGCAAAAAAAGAGGGAACTAGAAATTTTCCCTCCAAATACAAGAGCCATAATTGAAAACAAAATCTTGTACACAATTAAATTTAGTTATTCTTGGGAAAAGGGAAAATTTACATAAAAGGATTCTTATAGAATTTCAAATATATTTGAGAAGATACCTATAAAACTTCTACAGAAAATTTATCTCCCCTAAAAAAGAAAAAGAAATATTAGAAGATTATATCCATTTGGAGAAGAAAACCGTCAACAACTCAAAGAACGGTTTTGTAAAAACAATGGTGGAGTTGTGCACAAAAACCTGTACTTTCAATATTTAAATATTAATAAATAATGTTGTAACCAAAAAAAAAAAAAAAAAACCAAAAAGTTAAATAGATTAATAACTCCGGAAACCCTCAATAACTAAGAATAAATAATTTTGTAACGGAAAAATAAATTATTAAATATTTGGATATTAATAAAAAAATTGAGAGCAAGATAAATTCCATTTGTAAGATTTTATGAGAAATGATAAGGTGATAAGATCCAAACTTTAAGTAATTAGCTAGGTATTCAATATATAAACAATTATCATATTCCTATAAAATATACATGACCAAGTCAACGAATTAATTAAAACAGATTTAATTCTTAGCCATGACATAACTATGCAGTTTTAATTGCAATGCAAAAGAAACCTCACACTCAGAATGAAAATCTTAAAAATTGACTAATTGTTAAATGCAACAAATCGCTTCCGCACAACAGAATGTAGTCGGAAACCTTACTTATAATCATGGTTTCAGAAATTAATTTAGAACCCATATAATCCGTTTGGCACAACTATTTATTTCACTAAATATTGATTAGTTTTTATGTGTTTCATGGCAGATACATGATACCCGAAATTCAAACACAAGATCTTTATATACTCTTATATGACAATTACTTATTTCGTCTAAAAATATAAATTAAATAATATTTAATTAAATTTTGTCTTTGAAGATACCACGTTTAATATGACATCAGCATTGTGAAATCATCATAAGTGTTTTAATCCAGAGGATGGTAAGAAAGGGCCTATGCTTTTTCTTTTGAGAAAAGGATACTATGTTGTGAACGAGTATATGTTCAAGCCCATCAAATTCGAATCTTTCTCATGTGCTGGCTTTGATAGGCTCGGCTTACCTTTCCAATTTTTATTTGACAAACTAACCCTTAGTAGTTTAAGGCCTACTAATTAGATCGGGTTACTTAAATTTTTCTTTTTCTTTTTTTTCTTTTTATTTTTTTATTTTTGTGACAAATGAACCTATAGTAATTTAAGGCCTATTTACTAGGTCAGGTTAATTTAAAATTGTAGATCGTGCTGCTAAAGGTACACTCAAAATGATGGTACATGAAAATTTGTCAACTCTTGGTGCATGTTTGGAGAAACTTATTGCTTTTAATTGGTCAAATTATGTTTTTATCTCCATATTCTATGTCTAATCGGGTCAAAAGGAAATGACATGTTCAACTGATTGAGTTTTCGTTTGCCTTTCTCTTCTTACATAGTCTGTGAATAGACGTCAATTAGTGGTCACGAAATCAAGCAACTTGGAAAAAAAAAAAGGCCATATGTAGATAATGAATAACTAGATAACACTGAATTGCTTGCGAGCTGCGATGTAGCGTCCATAAGAAATTCCGAAGCCACTCGTTATTAGTAATATAAAACCTTATAAATAATGGGGTATTTCGTTTTCTAATCATCATTCAATAATAAATTTTCGAGGGTTTGTTTTTCTCTATAATTTGGTGAACTGGATTGACACATGTGAAAGTTTTTTTCCCAAACCATTTCTTCCCTACTGATAATGTGTGCACGTCTATCTCTCTCAATTACCGTATCGTTACCTCTCAACTCAGTGTAAACCCTTCCTTTCTTTCCCACGCCAGTCGCAACCCACCATCTCCAATTAAGCCGCCGTCGCCGATCAACCTATAATCTCACAATTCTTGAAATCTTTTAAGCCTTACATTTTTTAAGTCGCTCTCCTAAACGCCATCCACCGTATAAGTTCAGGAGCCACCCACCGCCCATCAATCGACCATCGCCACCAAATGCACACATAGGACTAAGGTGACTCATTTTGCTTCACAATTAAATTAATTTCTTTCTTAATCTATATAGATTGTGTTTACCATTTTAGGTTTAGTTTCCATATAGTCAATTATCAGATTTTTCAGTTTATTATTATATGTTGATGAATCATTCTCGTTCAAGTTGTGTTGATGTACACTTGTGGAAATCCGGTCTCTTCTTCAATCTCCTATCCTCATTCAAAGAAAAAACTTAAAAAGAACTTGACCAGAAATGAATATTTTGTTTGATCTTTAATTATTTGTATTTTTTAACGATGTTAGAAGAACCCCCCCCCCCGGTGATTGGAGCTATACATAAAGGAGACCTTGAAGAGGATCAAGGCTACAAAACATAAATGAACTTGGGGGATTAAAATGCATTATTTGAAAAAATGGAGGCCTCAAAAACAAACATTTTTTTAAAGGTCATTGGACCAATTGGAATGAAATCAATTTGAATTGGACTTTGTTTGAACAAAAATCGGCAAAAGGAACACAAAAGGACTCCTTTTGGAATAAGGAAAACTAGCTGTATATTAGTCATTAGATAATTTGACTTATAGGGCAAAATTCATCCAGAGATTCAAACACAGCTGTAAACAGATAAACGGATGGACTGCATTTGGAGAAGAAAAACTATATAGTATGATTGGAGAAGAAAATCGTCCAGATTTTTGTGCAAAACTCCACCAGAGAAGTCAATTACAGAGAAGGCGATTGTTGTTCTCTTCATAGAAGGCGATTGTAGTTCTCTTCGTAGAAGGCGACTGCAGAGAAGGCGATCTTATCTACTGTTATCTGACCTATTTGATTAATGTAAGCCTGCAATTTACGTATTTGATTAACTGACTTTATGCTCAATTATTTTAAGTCACGTATATGATGTAGAAACTCTAAGAATTTATGAGAATTGTATTGCCTTTTCCATGGTATTTTAATAGATAAGAGGTCTGTTAAAAAACCAAAAGTTAGGAGATGTTTCCAAGTCAAAAAATGTGCTAATCAGGATTAGTTAAAGCAGTTCATTTGTGCTTATTTTGATGTGCAAGTTTTAGCTAGAGGGATCCAATATCTATTCTTGACTTCTCCCTTGTTCGGTAAAAATGACAAGTGCACGACCAACCAAGTAATCTTTTGAATTATTATCTAGTTTTTTAGTAATTGAGTTGTTGGAAGTCTGCATTTATTTATTAGTAATTTAGTAATTATTATCATGCTTATGTGTAATTGCTAATTTGTATTACTGGCAGGCTGCATTTAATTCTTCATGCTTATTTGGAGTTGCTGATTTTAGTCAAGATTAGATGCTTATGGATACACCTGCCAGACTACTACCATCTTGTCATTGCTTTTGTTCTTATAGCATCATCATACTTTTTTCCAAACGATTCTAATATCAAGTATTGCTCTGTTCTACAAGTCTGTATTGAATTGAGTTACTAATTCTACTTCTGGAAGTGTTTAATTCTTCAAAACAGATATGAGAAATTCTAATCAATAGTTATTGTCTTTATATAACTTCCTTTGTATTACTTGGAAGGGATTGTTTTTCTATATTTAGATATGGATACATCTGCCAGACTGCTATTATTATTTTTGGGTATTTTCTAAAAATTACTAACTACATATCCTCTTTGGTATGGTCTAGATGAATGAAGTGATATACATGACGGATAGGAGTTGGATGCGACTTCATAATCGATTAAGTCAAGAATATTCAGATGGTATTAATTCATTTATGGAGGTAGCAAAACAATGTTTGGATGAGAATAATGAGGTTTGCTGTCCATGTCAAAATTGTCAAAATGCATTCTTTTAGCCGCTAGATGTGGTAGAATTTCACTTATACCACTTTGGAATCTCTGCAAGTTACGAGAGGTGGATTTTTCATGGAGAGAAACTTGAGAATGATATGGAGGGTATTGAAAGAAATACATTTGAATTTGATGAAGAAGAAAATGATGATGAGATGAATGATATGTTAGAAGATCCATGTGCTCCCATGTCATCTAAAGCTAACAAAACTTGGGAGGGGAAAGAACATGGCGGAAATCATAATGTCTCACCTCAAATGCCTAATGAAGAGAGCAACTAGTTTGTGGAGATGATGACTAAAGCCCAACGAACTTTGTTTCCCGGCATTGGAGGATGGCAAGTTTGATGACATGCCGGCATTGGAGGATGTTAGTGAAGAAGAAAAAGTTGAAGGGCCGGTTGGGGATCTACTAATCACAAGGCGAGCTCTCACTACTCATGTCAAAGAGGCTGACTTGGAGTTGCAACAGGAGAATATTTTTCACACTCGATGCCACGTCAACAATATGGTATATAGTGTTATAATTGATGGTGGTAGTTGTACTAGTGTAGCTAGCATATCTCTTGTAGAAAAATTGAGTTTAACATTGTTGAGACACCCGAGACCTTATAAATTGCAATGGTTGAATGAGAGTGGCGAGGTGAGGGTGAATCGAAGGGTGTTACTTAATTTGTCAATTGTGAGTTATAAAGACGAGTTAGTGTGTGATGTGGTGCCAATGCAAGCGAGACGTATTTTATTGGGGCGACCATGGCAATACAATAGGAAGGCCATGTATGATGGGTACAAAAATCGATATAGTTTCATTAAGGATGGAAGGACCTTTACCGGCGCAAGTCTATGAGGACCAATTAAAATTGAGAAGCGAGGAAGAGAGGAGAGCAAAAGAGTTAGAAAAAATGAGAGCAAATAGTGATTTGGAGAAAAAGAGAGAAAATGTTGAGATAGCCATTAGAGAGAAAAAGAGAGAGCAATCACAAGAGAGAAAAGAATGAGAGTGCCCCGAGAGAAGAGAGAAAACACGAGCAAATTTCTTTGTAAAAAAGAGTAACTTGAGGAGGGCAGTAGTTGAGAGAAAAGAGATGATCTTGTTCATTTATAAGGAATCACTTCTCAATTTTGAGGAAACTAACCCACCCCTCCCTAGTTTGGCTAAGTCTTTGTTGCAGGAATTCGACGATGTATTTTTGGAGGATGCACCAAGTGGATTGCCGCCTATTCGAGGCATTGAACATCAAATTGACTTCATACCCGGAGCTGTCATTCCAAATCGACCGACTTATTGAAGTAATCCCGAAGAGACTAAGGAGCTTCAAAGGCAAGTGGAGGAGTTAATGAGCAAAGGATACGTGAGGAAAAGTATGAGTCCTTGTGCGGTACCGATTTTGCTTGTGCCAAAAAAGGATGAAATATGGCGAATGTGCGTGGATTGTAGGGCTATCAACAACATAACGGTAAAGTATCGTCACCCTATACCTAGGTTAGATGACATGCTTGATGAATTACATGGTACTTGCATATTTTCTAAAATTGATTTAAAAAGCGGGTATCATCAAATTCGTATGCGGGAGGGTGATGAATGGAAAACGACTTTTAAAACTAAATATAGTTTATATGAATGGTTGGTTATGCCATTTGGACTCACAAATGCATCTAGCACTTTTATACGTTTAATGAATCATGTTTTCCGTGCTCTTATAGGAAAATTTGTTGTGGTTTATTTTGATGACATCTTAATCTATAGCAAAGGCCTAGGAGAGCATTTGAAACATTTAAAGTGTGTGTTAATTGTTTTAAGGAAAGAACAACTCTATGCTAATATTAAGAAATGCACGTTTTGTATGGATGGAGTTATTTTTCTTGGTTTTGTGGTTAGTGCTAATGTGGTAGAAGTAGACGATGAAAAGATAAAGCTATTAGAGATTGGTTGACACCTAAAAACATAACAGAAGTTAGGAGTTTTCATGGTTTGGCTAGTTTTTATAGGCGTTTTGTGAAAGATTTTAGCATTATCACCGCACCACTCACGAAAGTAGTTAAAAAGAGTGTAGGTTTTCATTAGGGGTGATGAACAGGAACTTGCATTTAATACTATTAAAGGTAGATTGTGTGAAGCACCTATTTTGGCATTACCTAACTTTGATAAAACATTCGAGATTGAGTATGATGCATCAGGAATAGGGATTGGAGTAGTTTTAATGCAGAATCAGAGGCCTACTGCATACTTTAGCGAGAAATTGAGTGGAGCTGCTTTAAATTATCCTACACATGACAAAGAACTTTATGCACTTGTTCGAGCTTTGGAGACTTGGCAACATTATCTATAGCCGAAGGAGTTCGTAATACACACCGATCATGAGTCACTAAAGCACTTGCAGGGACAAGGGAAATTGAACAAGAGGCATGCACGGTGGATGAAATTCATTGAGACCTTTCCATACGTCATTTGGTATAAACAAGGTAAGAAAAATGTGGTGGCGGATGCGTTTTCGCGAAGGTACGTATTGCTAACTACTCTTGATTCTAAGCTACTTGGGTTTGAACATATTAAGGAATTGTATGAAAAAGATGTTGAATTTTCGGATATTTATTTGTCATGCAAGGGGCGGTTGATAGGTTCTTTAGGCATGAAGGGTATTTATTTCGGGAAAATAGGTTATATGTTCCTACTTGTTCTATTCGGGAGTTGTTAGTAAAGGAGGCAAATAGTGGTGGATTGATGGGACACTTTGGGGTTCAAAAGACTTTAGATGTATTGAAGGAGCATTTTTATCAGCCTAAAATGAAAAGTGATGTTGAACGAATTTGTAGTCGATGCATAGGTTGTAAAAAGGTTAAATCTAAGGTTTTACCTCAAGCTTTGTACACACCTTTACCTACACCTAGTGAGCCTTGGGTTGATATCTCGATGGACTTTGTTTTGGGTTTACCTAGGACTAAAAGAGGTCGGGATTCTATTTTTGTGGTTTTAGATAGGTTCAGCAAAATGACACATTTTATATCATGTCACAAAACTGACGATGCCACGAACATTGCTGACTTATTCTTTAAAAAGATTGTGCGTTTACATGGGGTTCCTAGAAGCATAGTGTCGGATTGGGATGTCAAAATTTTGAGTCACTTTTGGAGAGTTTTGTGGGGTAAGTTAGGTACTAAGTTACTATTTTCCACAACTTGTCACCCACAAACAGATGGACAAACCAAGGTAGTGAATAGAACTATGACACAATTGTTATGCACAGTAATCAATAAAAATTTAAAGAGTTGGGAGGAGTGTCTACTTTAGATAGGTTCAGCAAAATGACACATTTTATATCATGTCACAAAACTGACGATGCCACGAACATTGCTGACTTATTCTTTAAAAAGATTGTGCGTTTACATGGGGTTCCTAGAAGCATAGTGTCGGATTGGGATGTCAAAATTTTGAGTCACTTTTGGAGAGTTTTGTGGGGTAAGTTAGGTACTAAGTTACTATTTTCCACAACTTGTCACCCACAAACAGATGGACAAACCAAGGTAGTGAATAGAACTATGACACAATTGTTATGCACAGTAATCAATAAAAATTTAAAGAGTTGGGAGGAGTGTCTACTATTTGTTGAATTTGCATACAATCGAGCTGTTCACTCTACTACGTTATATTCTCCATTTGAAATTGTATATTATTTTAATCCACTAACTCCTTTGGATTTAATTCCTTTACCTGTGAATGAACGTGGCAGTTTAGATGGCAAAAAGAAAGCGGAATTGGTTAAGTCACTCCATGAAAAGGTAAAAGCGCAAATTGAAAACAAAAGTAAGTTGGTTGCGTAGCAGGCAAACAAAAGTAGGAAGCGCGTGACATTCAAGCCAGGAGATTGGGTTTGGGTGCACCTTAGGAATGAGCGGTTTTTGGAGCAAAAGAAGTCCAAGTTGCAACCGAGCAGCGATGGTCCATTTCAAGTGATTGAAAAGATAAACGACAATGCTTACAAGTTGGACCTTCCAAGTGAGTACAATGTTTCGGCTACTTTTAATGTATCTGATCTCTCTCTGTTTGATGTAGGTTCAGATTCGAGGACGAATCTTTTTGAAGAGGGAGGGGATGATATGATCCAGGAGTCGAGCCCGACGAAGGCAAGTGCAAGACGAGATCCGTTGATAGTCGATGGCGGATCAATGACGCGATCAAGGGCAAAGCAAGTGAAACAAGTGATGGGATTGCTTGTTCAAGAAACCATTGATGGAACCATGTTTGAGACTCAAAATGGAGCAACATTCATGTTCGGGTCGAGGGCCGAATCAAATTGGATCAATTTGTTATCAAACGACGAAACCGAAAGCTGAAAACAAGCCTGTGTGACCGCACAGGCAAAAATACCATGCAACCTCATGGAGGCATACCGAAACTCAAGATGAGATTTTTGGTTGGTTGAACCATGGGACCACATGGAAATACATTATGCGGTCGCATAGACCATTTTTTGGCGAATTTCCTAATTTTGGCTATTTTTCATATTTTGTTAGTTTTTGATTCTTTTCCATATTTTGGGGATTATGATCGACTTTTGCACGATTTTTACCTAGTTTTTAGGTTTAGTATAAATAGGAGTTTCCATTCAATTGTTAAAAAAACTTTTGACATTATTGATATTGAATTAAAATGAGGCGTATTGTCTTCTCTTCATCGTTCTTCATTGAACAATTTCGAATTTATCAAGTGTTAACTTGTGCGTTCAAACAACCAAATTTAATTCTTGGATTGCGTGATCAAGGGGTCTTTCAAGCGTCGTTCTTGTTGGATTTTTTGGTTCGACTTTCTTTTGGATTAATCCTAAACTCTTGGATTAATTTGGCTTTCTTGGGTTCGTCAATCTCGTTGTGGGTTTCGTAGTCAATGTTGCCACGGCGTTCTCATCAAATGTGGACAATAACACAATAACAATCAGCACAAAGATAGAGATGAAGAGAGGCAGAGATAGGGCAGAAGGAAGAGGTACACTGTTTGGATTCAAGAGAAAGAAGAAAAGACCCAATATATTTATCTTATGAGACCACATAAGGTAAGTCACAATTGGGTAAATAATGGGTCAAGTAAGGCCCAATTAATAGACAAATGGACTGCCAAGTGGACTTTTTTTATTTTGGTCATCTAAGCAAGTGATTTAGGCCATGAGCAACACTAAATATTTAGGTTGCTTCAATTGGCAGAATTAACTTTCGGGTCGGGTCATTTTGATTGTGGTGCTATATTTTCCATTCAGTCATTTGTCAAAGTAGACTGAGAATTAAATTGAATTCATATCATAGTCTGAGAGGTTGTTTGACAACAATTTGCCCAACTCTTAGTTCAAGATTAAACTTATTAAATGAAGTCAAAGAGAGAGATCAAAGATTTGTACATACATAAAATCATAAATATATAAATAGGCTTTTTTCCATATAAAAGTAGAATCTTTCTCCCTCGATCTCGCGAAACCACCACAGCACTAGGGGAGAGAAACCTAGGGAGATATCAGATATATTCCTCTGGTGGTGGCGCAAAGAGTGGTGGATGGTGGTGATATTGAAAAGCATTCCCCCCCCCCCCCCCCCCCCCCCCCCCCCCCTTCCTCCTTCCTTAAATCGGTTAAAAAATGACCAATGGTCAATTGACAATTTTTTGGATACAAACCATCTGTGGGACCTAATATTAGACATTAAAGTTTGAAAATTTGGGCTCTTGCTCCTCCTCATCTTATCCTAACTCATAGTTGGTCCTTTTGACATAAGAATCTTGGTTGCTCAAGAGCTTAAAACTGTAATATTTGCAATCTCATGAAATTTTTGAAAGAATTGAGACGTGGTACTATTTACTCTTTAAAAATGCAAACATATAATTAGTTTTAAACATTTGAAGTAAGAAAAATATAGTTTTAGCTCAATGTATTATATATCTACAATTTGATTGCAAAGTAATACATCACAAAATTTCGTAAATCGCAATTATATTTATTCTACAATTTAACATTTTTTTGCACTACATGTTAATTATTTGTCATCATATTGCAAGCAAAAAAAGAAAAAAAAAAAATCAAATTTTATGAATTTAGCGTTGAATCCTATCTAAATGAAAATTAAAAAGCGTCTCTAAATAAATACTAATTAGAAAAATATAATTTAAATGTAGTAAATCACAATCTTAAAGTAGTATAGAATTGTAAATGAATGTTAACACAGGGTGAATTTGTTGCCAAAAATAAATTCCAAGGAAGTTTTTGAAGTTTTAAAAATAGATGAAAGGTCTTTATAACTATCGTAGACCTATAGAGATCATAAAACTATTTTTTTCCAGTAGATGTTAGCCTATTGAATTATGTTATTTAAAACTTAAGTTATTATAAATAAAATAAATTTATTTATTTAAATTTTACCATTAAACTACGTACTTTGTTACATAAAGAATGGATTTTTTCCATCAAATGTGGGACACAGTCAACAAAATTTTAAACGAGAAAATTATATTTAAATTAAGACATTTATTTGCTCTACATATATTGAATCACACCATCTATATCTTTAAACTTATAGGTAAACAAATTTATTTCTGTAATTTTATCTTCAAATTAATCTATTAGATAGACATTTAAAGGTTGTTTGGGCCCCTTTTTGGTCCAAAATACATTTTAGAATAGTATTTTGATGGAAAATATGTATTTAAAAAGTAAAGAAATTTTTAAATTTACGTATAATATTATTTTACTAAAGAATGTGATGTTCAAAATAAGAAAGAGGAAAATATATTATAGAAATACTGGAGACCAAACAAGTGCTAAGATAGACTTCCATTGAAATTTTAGTTAGCAAACATAGAAAATTGTTCCACAATGATTTTATTTTATTTTTTAATTCCCTCCCCAGATGGAGGACAGCCTGCTGGATCTTTTGGATCGCATGGTCTGTTGGGTTTAGCGCCTGAATAGTCAATGCTGACCTCCATCTTTAGGTTTTCTTTCTCATTTCCTTTAGGATTTGCCACTTCAACTCTGCTGATGCCCTTCACAAATTACCAAGAATTAGATTCAAGTTTCAACTGAAAATACAACGAATGTAGTAGTTATAATGATAATAATAACAACAAAAACTGAGGGAAAACCTGAAAGAATTTTTTGTTGGGCAGCTCTTCTTTATTTGAAACAAAGCTTTGCCCTAAACCCGGTAAAAAAACAATGATAAATTTCATATTTCATGCCATTATACGTGATTTAGTTGATGTTAAAATAATGATAGGAAATAAGGACAAAGTTCTGCATTGAAAAGTATAATTTACCCCTTGACATCGGAACTGCAGTAGAAGAGAGAATATTCATGTAAATAAAAAGAAACACGAAAAGGGTAAGATAAACCTTCATTGCCATGTTGAGATTGTAGGTCGAATTCAATAGAAAGTAATGTGAAAATGGAGAAGGTTGATGGTTTTGATTTCACAATTCACAAGGATTAGTGATTATATAAAGCTGAAATAAGATGTGGTATTATTTGAGGATAAGAACGAATTAATTGGTGACTATATAAATTTAGTTTTGGTAATTAATTTCATTCTGTTTAAATTGATAAAGTCAAATCCTAATTAAATAGCCAAAAAACACCTCACAAAATATATATAGTATGTCATACATTGCTTCAAAAGATTTAGTGAACCTTTACAATAATGTCGAATTACAATAAATTGAGGACACCTAAATCTTAAAGGATTTCGTTGAAATGCATTAAAATATCGGTTTGGAGCACATAAAATTTAATGAATTTCATTAAAATCCATTAAAATCTCAACTGTGAATACTTATAGTTCAAAGAATTTTTAAAAGAGTAATTATATTCACACAACAATTTTTATTTCTTACACCAAGTTTTTATTACGCATAAGGTTCTTATCTTTTGTTCATTGAGTACTTATGTCCATAAAATTTTTCATGTCATTCTTATCCTCAAACATTTTATTAGTTAATTCATTTTGTATTTAGTAATTGTTTTATGTTCAAAAGTCCATTGAAATATTGTCAAATAACTTATTTTTCCATATTTTTCAAAAGAAATAAATAAATATGTAGAGCAAAAATTATTTTTCCCTCATCTCAAATTACAAAAATAAAATATTTTGATATAAATCATCATCAAGGAAGAGTCGTGCTAATTAATGGAATGTTGAAGATAATGATTCGAGGAAAAAGTTAAGAAATACTTGGTACAATGAGAAAATATTGAGGAGTTTAACTACAATTAAAATATGATGTATCAAACAAAAATTGTGGTGGCAATATAACCACCCTTTCTAAAATTCATCAAAATTTAATTGAGGACACCCCCTTAAACAACATAATGAAGCTCTACTAATTTTTTCAAAGACAAACATCATACATATTACATATTTGAATGTCTTCATTTTCATTTGTACATTAACATTATGAAATAATCAAACTCTTCTTGAAAGCGATTGTGTTAGGGAGTATGTCCAAAAAGTATATTTTTTCTAGTATAGAAAGATGTTTTATCTGTTGGGCAACATAAATTAAATGTGACACAAATTATTTGATCAATAACTTTTTCGTCCGTGATCAGTGAATAAAGTATGCACTTTATCCTGAAAAGATTTAGTTCTCGTCTATTCTAACGATGTGGTAAATTAATGAATAGTCTTAAACAATAGAAGTGAGAACCTCCAAATAGTGACATTAATGCATTTTAACTATATGTATTGGATGGACGATGTGAGATTTAATTCGAGGAGATCATTGTGCTTAGTTTTAAAATCTCACTTGTTCACTGAGTGGACAGCCTTGATCCGAGTGATGAACCCTATTTGTGATTATCATTCTTCACCGGCTTCCATGAAAAATTCAGACATTTTTTATGCTGCGATCACATAATAATATAAACTTTGGGGCTCAAGAGCTAAATACAGGGCAAATTAATCATAAGTTGATATCATAAAGAGCACATTGTGAGTAGGAAGTGGAATTAATGCAATGGATTCAAAAGCCTCATACCCTCTCGTTTGGAAGAATTGAAAGACATCGAAATGGTACCAATAGTAAAAATCGAGAACTAGTATAGAAGTGTAGATATGCATTTTTCAATTAGTTCGGTCGTTTCATGGGTTTTAATGCATTTAATTAAGGTGTATTTGAATTTACATAGAGATATGAAATTGACTTAATTAAATAAATTCAATTTGAATTCGAGAAAGGTAATTTGAATATGTTATAAGAATTCGACAGGATAAACATAATCAATTTTTATAAAATTTGGTAATTGAGATTAAGAGGATAGCTATGGTAAACTTGAAACACTTAAATCATCATTAGAAAAGTCATATTTTATTGTTTTACTACATTTAAGATAAAAATTACAAAAATAAGATAAATTATTTCTATTTTTTTTTATTCAAATGAAAGTTAGAAATAATTTAAACAAAAATTAGATAGTCTTCTTGTGAGAATGATATTTTGACTCATTAGTCTACTATGTTACTTGTTACGATTCATACACTCACAAGATATAGAATCGACAACAATGAGTGATTGAATCCGCCGTGTAAGTTATTCTATAGTGCTAAAATGTAGTGTATTAATTTGGGAGGAACATGAAAATATGTGTTTGTGCTCCTAAAGTCAACCATCATTTAATTCGAACGTACAGAAACCCTCTCGAACAAAAAGAATCTAACCAATTTTACTTGTACATATTCGGCCATCGATTGAAACGTGTTTGATTCTAGTAGTAAATTAGATTATAATGTTGCAAAGAACTCAGGAACAAATGTTTGAGGAATTAAGGTCTTATGGACATACTAGCAAGCAAAGAGACGAATGAAATACACGATACAATATGACTATATCGAAAATGTGTTATTTTTCGAAAAGATAAGATAGGAAACGTTGTGTAACCCGTTGTCTAAAAAATTACAGAGCAAATTACATACGAAGACCTCCCTTTGTTTTCCAAAATTTTAGAAAGGATAATTATATTCACACCATAATATTGCACCATATTTTAATTATATGTAATCATATTTGGAAAAAAGAAAAGTTAATTTATAATTTTTTAAATATTAATAACAATGACGATATTTTTCCCTATCCCTACTACATAGAAATGAGAATGAGAAGTTGTTGTAGTTAGCAACAGTAAGTTATTCCATTTTATCACAATGTAGTAAAAATCCTTTTTTTCCCATCATGGAGTAAAAACGACGTTGTGTTGTTTATTGATATAGTGACATTTTTTTTTTAATCTCTTTTTACTTGCATTTACAGTACACATTCATTGTTCAAAGTGTTTGGTTGCAAGCTACTGATTTTTGTTCATTCGCACATTTTCAATCAAATTTGACTAAAATTTTGTAAAAAATGGACAAACTTAAACTTTCTCTAAAAACTGGGAAGTTGGAGTTCTTAGTTTAAAGAAAAAGAAAAAAAAAAAAAGGATTCGAGCAGGGAGTGCACTCTCCGTGCATGGAGTGTACACATCTCCGTGCACCACTCTTTGTGCACGGAGACATGCAGCTCTCTGTGCACGGAGCAATCTATGTTCAACACCTTGTTGGAATAATTAATTATTCCATATGTGGGCTTCACATTGGATTGCAAATTTTATGGGTTAGATGTATGGCTCATAATGATATTTGTATTTGGACCAAATTTATTAAGTGACCAATTGGGCCTTTTACACCTTACGAGTTGTAATTAATTTGATGTGGTAATTTAAAGTATGTGGACCGAAAATAAACCCTAATTAGAATTCGAGTCATAATGGGACGGTTCAAATTATTTCCTATATATAAAGGTTAGGTCCCCTCTCCTCTCCATATGTTTTATTGGCTTGCCCCATTAATGGCTGATATTTTGTGAGAAGCAAGGAGGGGAAGATCTTAACTGCTATTACAACTACTATTCATATCAACAATGGCTTTCGTAGGTATGAATTCGTTTTATTAATTTATTTTTAAACTTTTTCGTCTCTACATTAAATTTTCATGTGAAGATTTCTGTGCATATGATTTCGTGACTGCGTCGTATATGCATAATTCGTTATATGAACATAAGTAAAGAAACCCAGAAACATGCAAAGTGAAAAGTGTCCGTCTCCTTCCCCAAATTTGCAAAGAATTTAATCTGTAAACCACCATATTCCTGCCGCCAAAGTCTTTCCCCCACCGCCACAGCAAGTTCTTGAAACACCACCATGAATGCTTGGTTTTGTCTTTTCCCAAATTCTGCCCAAAGTTCCCAGATAAGATATGGGATATATTATATATATTCTTGCTTCAATTTTCAACAATAACTGAGAAGAGGGAAATTCTATATCTAAGCCAACCCTATGATAATTATAAAACTATAATTTCAAAACATACTAGAAAAATCTATGCCAATATCAAGTTACTAGCTGTGAAAGTTGACATCTGGAGAGTTTCTACAACCAAGCTTCTGATAGCTACAATGACATTAAAATTTTGCATCGTAGCTAATTCAAAAATAAATATTACTGCATGGGCTTGATGAAGTGCCATGAAACTCACATCAAAATCAACCAGATAGTTTGTATTTTTCACTGTACCTTGCATTGACAATAGAGTTTATAGTTTCCGATTCTTGTGGGCTGAGTTCCTTATTTCTCGACCTTTTTGTTACCTTCATAACAAAACGCAATTATGTGCCGGTTTTCTCGAGTGCCTTCACCGGTTAATTTCTTGACAAAACCCATTATAATCCAAGAAATCAGAAGCCCATCCAATTGATAACTCGCTTAACCAAACGACCACCTTTGGGTTGTACAAAATCGGGTCCTCGTCTTATATTGAGGGATCGGGTTGGACCATAGCGCCGGCTGAGAGATCAAGTGTGGAGGATTTAAGGGATTTGTCTTCAGTCGTGTGTAATATATATTTGGGGATGGGACTTGTATTGCAATTTGTGAGATGGTACAAATTGGGGTCACTTGTAATTAAAAAAAAAGTAAGGACGTGACTTTAGTTTAGGATCCTGCTTTCAAATTTTGAATTCCAAAAAGGATTTTAGAATTATATTTTTGATGGATTTGATCTATGTTTTAGTTTTGATCATTAATCTAATTAAAATATATCAGATAATAATAATAATAATTTAATTGACGACTTTTATATATTTCATTAAATTGTATATGTATTTAAACATTGCCATTATTTATGCATTTAGATTTCATTTTTTGAAATTTTGTTGCCAATTTCGTCTCTAAATCACATATAAATTTTACCATTTATCGATTAACGAGTATGATTTGTTACATGATTATTGTTTTGTGATTGAATTTTTATGAGTTTTGAGACGACCCTTATTTGTCCCCACAAAGAGAAATATTTTGAAATAAAAATGGGTGGTAGCTGCCAAAGTAGCATACTCATTATTATTTATTCAATTTTCTCTACAATAAATAAATAAATAAATAAATAAATAAATATATATATATATATATATATATATATATATATATATAAGTATTTTGCACAACAATTTGATTTATTGCATATAACATCTTGCCCAAAGGTGTTGTTATATGTTATATTTTTGGAAAATGGCATAAGGCAGTTAACGAACTTATTTGGTTTAAAAATTTCCTTCTGCCCAAAGGTGCTGAAATTTCGAAAATCAATGCAATTTTGTTAACTAGCTACATAATGTGTTTTAAGAGTACCTTATAGCATGTTGTATTGTCGACCCAAAGGTGACTTTATGATGATGCATCTAGGCTCTTACCGTAATAAAATTTATATGTTTCGATTTAAATTACGGATTATCTAATTAATAGCCCATATTAATTAGTTGAATATTTCATCATCCATTTGATTGCGTGCATTAAGTTTGGATGATATTAAGAGTGATATTTTATGTTTCCACAGTTTATAATGCCTCATCTCTCTTTCGAATCAATTGTCTGCTATTGAAACTTTGACTGGGAATAACTATGTGAGATGGAAATGAGACGTAGAAATAGCACTTGGTCTTTTGGGCTTGGATTTTGCAATGGAGAAAAAGCTTAAAAAACCTACAGATAAGAGTACCGTTGAATATGTAGCTGAGCATGAAAAGTGGGAAAGGGTTAACAAACTCTATTTGAAAATCATTAAGCGATCGATATCTAATTCCATTCTAGGTGCCATCCCTGATAATGAAAATGTCAAAAGTTTTATGAATGCCATAGGAGAAAAATTTGTTGAATCTGATAAAGTCGAAACTGGGGATCTGATGGATAAATTGATGAGCATGAGATATGATGGCACAAATGGTGTTAGGGGGCATGTCATGAAAATGATAAATATATCATCTAAGCTAAACGCTCTTGACATTCCCATTGCGGAGCCTTTCCTAGTCTATCATGTTTTGAATAGCCTTTCTAGCAAGTTTAATCAGCTTAAGATTGCTTACAATGTTCAGCGGGATAAATGGAATTTGAATGACCTCATAGCAATGTGTGCCCAAGAAGAGTATAGGATGCGCCGTGAAACTGTTGAAACTGTACAATTAGCTTTTCAGCCATCACAGAATAAGGGGCCTTCTCATAATCATAAACCTAAATTTCGTAAGGGTAATAAGTCACATCGAAGTCAGCAGAATAAAAATTTTAGTGGTCCCAAAGCAATTATAAAGAAAAATTATCAATGCAAGTTCTGTAAAAAGAAGGGTCACTGGCAGAAGACTATTTTAAGTTCAAGACTTGGTTGGAAAAGAAGAAGAGTTCTTCAGGTATTCCCTTGACCTTAGTTTATTTTGAGTCTTCTTTAGTAGATGTACCTTTGAATTCTTGGTAGTTAGACTCGGGAGCTAGTATTCATATTGCGAATTCCTTGTAGGGGTTCATAAGCAAACGGAGGCCAAGTGAGAATGAACCAATGTGAATGAGTGTAAGCTTCGTTGCCCGAACACGATTGGTGCTGACCACACTAGGTGCTACCGTGGTAGCAAGAGAGGCCAGGCGGTGACAATTGATAGGTTGTCAGTTCATAAGCAAACGGAGGCCAAGTGAGAATGAAGCAAGCTTGAGCATTGCAAATGGATTCCAAGTGAAGGTTGAATTCATAGGAGTAGTGAAGTTAACTTTAGAGTCTGGTTTTTATCTTGTTTTGGGAAATACAGTTTATGTACAGCAGATGAGACGGAATTTAATTTCTATACCAAAACTTGATGCTTGTGATTTTACATTTAATTTTGGTAATGGAATGGTTAATTTATTTAATGATTCTCGTTTGATTGGGAATGACATTTTATGTGATGATTTATATAAATTATCTTTGACTTCTTTTGGTGATGTCTCATGTGTTACAAATGTATCAAAGAAAAGGGCTTTAATTCGTGAATCATTCTCTATGTTGTGGCATAAGCGATTGGGTCATATTTCTAAGGATAGAATGGAAAGATTAGTAAAAGATGAGATACTTCCTTCCTTAGACTTCTCTGATTTTGACACCTGTATAGATTATATAAGAGGAAAGTTAACTAAGTATACGAGGAAGGGTTCGACTAGGAGTAATGGAATTTTGGACTTAATTTACACTGATATCAGTGGACCTTTGCTTTCCACTATATGTGGGAATAAATATTTCATAACTTTCATTGATGACTTCTCACGATATGGATATGTTTATTTGATTAACGACAAATCACATGCACTTAAGAAATTCAAAGTTTTCAAACTGGAAGTAGAGAAATAATGTAGGAAAAGTATCAAAGTTGTAAGATCTGACCAAGGTGGTGAGTACTATGGAAAATATGACGAGTCTGGTCAAAATATGGGTGATTTTGTAAAATTTTTACAAGAGTGTGGAATAGTGCCCCAATATACCATGCCAGGGATACCTAAGCAGAATGGTGCTTCTGAAAGACGTAATCGAACTTTAAAAGATATGGTTAGAAGTATGATGAGTAAAACAAATTTGCCTGAATATTTGTGGGGTGAAGCCTTGAAAACAGCTATGTATATTTTGAACAGAGTTCCAAGTAAAGCTGTTGCAAAGTCATCTTTTAAATTATGGACAGGACGTAAGCCAAGTATGGCTCACTTTAAAGTTTGGGGATGTCCAGTTGAGGTTAGGATTTATAATCCATTTGAAAAGAAATTAGACCCTAAATCAACTCCTGGCTACTTTATTGGGTATCCGGATAAATCAAAGGGATATAAGTTTTAGTGTCCAAATCGCGGCACTAGAATTGTGGAGTCCATTACTACTAAGTTTCTGGAGAATGATTTTGGAGATAGTGAGAGTTTCACGTTGAGAGAAATTCTTGTTGAACCTAATCAAGTTGTAGTTCCAGTTCTTGTCATACAGGAAAGAGTTGGTTCTCAACCAATTGAAGTTGTTAATGAAGAACCGAGGAACCAGGAGGAATCTCCAATTTCTCAAACAAAGGGAAAGAAGATTTGCATTGTCCAGTGATTATATTACATATTTATTGGAGAGCGATTTTAATATTGGGCATATTGTTGATCCTGTAACTTATAACCAAGCATTGAAAGTCGTGATGCAGATAATTGGATAGCTGCCATGGAAGATGAAATGAATTCCATGGAAAGGAATAAAGTTTGAGATCTTGTTGAACTTCCTCCAGATGCTAAGGCTGTAGATAACAAGTGGATTTTCAAAAGTAAATTAGATTCAAAAGGAAATGTTGAACGAAAGAAAGCAAGATTGGTTGCAAAAGGTTTAACTCAACGAGAAGGCATTGATTATGTTGAAACCTTCTCCCCTGTTTCATCGAAAGATTCTTTTCGAATTATCATGGCTCTTGTGGCACACTACAATTTGGAGCTTCATCAAATGGATGTTAAGACAGCATTTTTGAATGGAGATCTTTCTGAAATGGTTATTATGAAACAACCTAAAGGTTTTGTTGTAAAAGGAAAAGAAAACTTGGTGTGTAAGTTAAACAAATCCTTATATGGTCTCAAGCAAGCATCTCGACAGTGGTATTTGAAGTTTGATGAGGTTGTGATATCTCTTGGTTTTGTTGAAAATACTATTGATCAATGCATTTATCTTAAAACCAGTGGGAGAAATTTTATTTTCCTTGTATTGTATGTTGATGACATTCTGCTTGCTAGCAGTAACTCAGGGCTGCTTCATGAGACAAAGAAAATATTGCCTGCTAATTTTGAGATGAAAGATCTTGAAGAAGCTTCCTATGTACTTGGCATTGAAATACATCGTGATAGAAATCGTGGCTTATTGAGACTTTCTCAGAATGCTTATATACGACGTGTTCTAAAAAGGTTTAATATGCAAAATTGTGCACCTGATGATGTACCTATCATAAAAGGAGATAAGTTTAATAAAACTCAATGTCCAAAGAATGAGCTGGAAAGGGAGTCTATGAAGATGATCCCATATGCTAGTGCTGTGGGAAGCTTGATGTATGCTCAAGTTTGCAATAGACCGGATATAGCCTACGCAGTAAGTGTCCTTAGCAGATTTCAGTCTAATCCAGGACAAGAGCATTGGAAAGCAGCTAAGAAAGTTATGAGATATTTGAAGAAAACTGAAAGTTATATGTTTACATTCCAGCGCACAAATCATCTTGAGGTGGTAGGATATTCAGATTCTGATTTTGCTGGATGTCAAGATGATTTGAAATCAACCTCAAGTTATATTTTTACATTAGCTGGTGGTGCCATTTCTTGAAAAAGTGTTAAATAGACTTTAGTGGCATCTTTTACTATGCAAGCTGAATTTGTGGCATATTATGGGGCTACAGTTCAAGCCATTTGGTTATAAGTTACAGGATCAACAATATGCCCAATCACCATTTGGTTAAGAAATTTCATCTCTGGCTTGAAAGTTGTTGATTCCATCTCAGGACCGATCACCATCTATTGTGATAACAGTGCAGCAGTATTCTTTTCAAAGAATAATAAAAGTTCTGGTGGATCAAAACATATTGACATTAAATATTTGGTCGTTAGAGACAGAGTCAAAGAAGGGCAGACGAAAATAGAGCATATCAATACAGATGCGATGGTTGCAGATCCCTTGACTAAGGGACTCGCTCCAAAAGTCTTTAAGACACATGTTACTAATATGGGTATTGTGGAAACATTTGATATTTTTGGTTAGTGGGAGTTATTTATGTAAAGAACTACATTTTGGGCTTGATCCCTTTATGGGGTACGTAGGCAACCCATATGTTTTCGGGTACAGCCCCTTCTGATAATAAAATAATTTTTCCCCATTCATGACTATTTTAAGCATGTATTTGACTTATATCTTTTTATATTATTGATATCTTGAAATATGACGTATAAAGACATAAGATGAGTCTTTTTAGAGATATGTGACTTCATTTTGATTTGAAACATTATGAGGACCGATATGACTTAGCATAGTTTTTTATCACATTTGGTGCTAAGTTCATACCACATACTACCACATTGGTTGGAGGATGGGGATCCATGTCGATAAGGATGTTGACATTTGTAGCTGTTGAATGGTCTTACATCTCTTAAATTGGTGTAATGACTTCCATGTTCGGTGTTAATATTCTTGTTGGACCGGATCATGTTACGTAAGGTGTTATCATTGGAGCTATACTTTTGTGTCCACCTATGTAGTCTAACCCGGGTGTTAAAACTTTGTTATTGCAATCAAATGTTTGCCCAAGTGGGAGAATGTTGGAATAATTAATTATTCCATTTGTGGGCTTCACATTGGATTGCAAATTTTACGGGTTAAATGTATGGCTCATAATGATATTTGTGTTTGGGCCAAATTTATTAAGTGACCAATTGTGCCTTTTACACCTTAAGGGTTGTAATTAATTTGATGTGATAATTTAAAGTATATGGGCCGAAAATAAACCCTAATTAGAATTCTAGTCGTAATGGGACGGCTCAAATTATTTCCTATATATAAAAGCTAGGTCCCCTCTCCTTTCCATATGTTTTATTGGCTTGCCCCATTGATAGCTGATATTTTGTGAGGAGCAAGGAGGGAAGATCTTAACTGCTATTAAAACTACTATTCATATGAACAATGGCTTTCGCAAGTATGAATTCGTTTTATTAATTTATTATATGGTGATTCTTGATTTTTGGCATGATTATAAATAAATATTAACACACCTATCTGTTACGTGCCTCTAACTTCCCTGCTTCTCTTCAAAATCTTGATCATCACAAGGAAGAATGTAGAAACAGAGCTCCAGTCAATATCAAAATTGGTGACCATAATAGCAATCATCAAAAAGCTGTTCAAGCATCAAATGTGGACCTTTAGAATGCGAAGCGTGGAAAAGAATCAAACTCTATCAATCAATATTAAACTAAACTATCAAAGATTAAACCTTTCGCGTCCAAGAAATAGAAGTTCTTAACTTTTAAGCTGCAAAATCACAAGGAGCACAGAAGAACAAAACCCAGCAAGATATATAAAAGATGCCCACAACAAAACCAAGAAAGCTCTAACTTGTATGAAAGAAGTAGAAATTCTTAATTTTTAAAATGTAAGAAATCGTGGGTAGCCAAGAAGAAACCAGACACTTAAAATGGAATCGATTGAAAACAGATACTGGCAAGTAAACTCAGTTAACTAACAAAGCTCCAACTTTTTAAGAGCAAGAAAAAAAAAATTCTTGAATTTTTAACACGTGTAAGATCACGAGAAGCAAATATTAAATAATTTAAGTTAAATTCACATCGTGTTTGTAAATCTTTATTCTTGACAATTTTGAAAAATTATTGCATAGGCTATTATCAGAATGGAATTCGATAAACGACGTTTTTGACGACAAAATGGACTTTGAAGAGAAATTTTTTAAAAGGAAAAAATCAAGCACAAAACTTGAGGGAAAAATAACTCTGAATTTTTTATCTGTTGAGTACAAGTTTTCACAGCTTTGGACGTGGTAAATAACATGAGACGGAAAAGAAGCAAAGTTGTCGATTAGAAAAATGTGCTAACGATAGATACCAAAAGAAAAGAGAGTTTGGGAAAGAAAAAGCAAAAGTTATCAATTAGAAAAGTGCTCGTGATATATACTAAAAGTTATCGACAAGAATTCCTAAGTTTCATTCTCGTTCATGTCCACGTGAACAATATAATAGCCATCATAATGTAACATTAGCCTGGGACTAATGGGATCTTATGTGAATTTTGCAAGAATAAAATTTATATGTGAGAATTAATTACAAGATGCAAATTAAAAAAAAAAGTCAGTTAGTAGAAAACGTCCCCAACAAGTACCCAATAGTTAGGAAGTAACTTAGAAAAATGATACAAGCTATCTAAAAGACTTTTTAATTTTCACTTCTTGTCACGTGAATAATACAATTCAAGATACGTATTAGCATTTGCTCCCATAAGGCAATATCTAAGTGGGACTATTGGATTCTTGCGTGAAAATGAATTGCCAAAGAATAAAAATTTCGATTTCGATTCAACCATTTGTATCATGAGTGAAAAATGAACATGAGATGAAAAATTAAAGAAAAAGTACACATACATACACACACACGTACATACATACAAGATTAACAATGTGTAAAATTGGGAATTGATCTGTTTAATGATCTCTTACTTATTTATGTTCGATTTTATTTAATTCAGTCTCAAATGGATTTTGAAATCATTAATGTGTAAAATTGGAATTGATAAGTCCAAAGTTTATACAACTATGATGACAACGTGACCAACTTTCTAATTTTTCAATGCGTTCATTTATTTTTCGAATCTTTATGAAATTTGAACGGGAGATATAATCTTTAGATATATTTGTCTCCCTTTAAAACAAAACATTTTAATTTCAGACTCATTTTTAATAGCAAGTCTACACAATAATATAGTTTACATCTAAACTCAAAATTTTTCTGTACTTTTTATCCATACCTTCTTTAAAAAAAAAAATAAAAAAAAACCATTTACTATACATTTCCCTAATTGTTTCTATCTATCTCTGTCAATGTTCATTTTCTCCACTATTGTGGGGACTAATTTTTTATTTTTATTTTTTAAATTTTTAATACATAAATATTAAGCATTAAATCTAAAGTGTAAAATGTTACTTATAAAAAAAAAAAAATACTTCAAGTTATTTAAAAGTAAAAAAAATTTATAATTGTAAAAGCTACTTGTATTATAAGTAAAAAAATATCAACTTAAACTTTTAAGTATATTTCTAAAATGTAAAGAGTTACTTATACGTAAAAAATTTGCTTGAAGTTATTTAAAAAAAAATATCATTGTAGTTACTTATATGTAAAAGATATTAGCTTAAAATATATATATATATAAAATTCTCTCCGTGCACGGAGACTGGGAGACAAGGTCTCCATTTCAATTTTAGCTAAATAATATTTATATATTCATTATTTAATTTTCGTAAATTTCTTTTATTTTGTTTTTATTATTATTTTTTTGAAAATTGTTTTAAAATTTCTTTTTTCTTCATATTCTAAATGTTTTTTTCAATTTAAAATTCTGTTTAATTCTTTTCATTCAAAACACGATTTTTTCAATTTTAATTAAAAAATATTTATTTTTACTTTTAATTATTTCAATTTAATTTAAAAACTTTATAATAACTTTTTGTTTCTTTTTATTTTTGACTGTAATTTTGTTGTTGTCTAATTTGTTAAATCATTCAGTTTCTTTTCTTTATCAATTGGATTGGATGAGGTGAAGTAGAGTATATGAAAACGAAAAAATAGTACAGCGAAAGTGACCGTGCACGAAGTTTCTTTTACCAATATGAATATCTCAAATTCCTCACTGATCTCAATAGCCTCCATCTCTCTCCACCACTAATTTTAACAAATAGTTATATAAACTAAAATGAAATATCATACAACGCAATGTAAAGTACCAAAAAACTACTCAAAGTCAGTAAATATTTTAAATGACTCATAGCCATACGGCCCATGCTAGAAAATTCAAATAACATATATTGCAATTTCTATCTTACAAATATAACATAACATAGATTATAATAAAATAACACATAGATTATAACTCTCAAAAGCTAGATAAAACACAATTTTATTTTTTATTTTTTCCAATTTCAAGTGTTAATTTCCGATCTCAGCCAAGATATGTTCATTGAATATTTTGAATTTTGATTTGATTGGGTCTTTTCTCGTATTGACCTTTAAAAAAAAATTATTAGTACCTCTAAATCACCATGTTCAACCTTTTTTTGATGCCACTATCCATGTAGCTTAGAAGTGCTTGTAAAAACGAATGACGTTGGGCTCACCATTTCCTCAAATTCATTTCAGATCATATGAAACTTTAGGAATAAGAATTAAGGATCTAAACTATGTGCAATATGGGCAAAAAATTAAGGATCCAAACCACGCGCAATAGGGGAAAATCTGTGATTGTCCTTGCATTACCATGAATTAACTTCTCCAAATAGTTTTCGTCGAAGAATTTTATTGCACATTTCATTCAAAATGAGTAGAAAATTATGCCACATCATTGATACTATTGGTAAGATGGTAAACCTTTGAAAGTTCGTGAGGAACAATGTTATCATATAGATGTACCATGAAAACATTTATAAATTAACATGAATATTCATAGCAGTGCTGGTGCTAAAATCAAATTATTGTTTTGACTTTCGAGTTCCAACATCATGCACTCCGATGATTATTGTCCCACGGGTAAAGAGTTGCACTAGTATTGACAATTTTTGGATAATATAAATTCTACACATTCTACACTAATAATAACATAATAAATAAATACTCGTGCAACGCACAAGGCGAAGATTTGTTTTTAACTAAAAAGATCCCATTCAAATCAAAAGCATAAAAAAGCGTATAAATAAAGAAAAAATATAATTTAAATAATAATAAAATAACAATTTCAAAACAGTATATAATGGTAAATGAAAAATATATATTGGCATGATATTGTTAATAAGGTAGAATTTGATATGAAACACGTAGCAACGATGGCTAGGAAACCCACAACTAT
>NW_019235430.1:113302-146027 GCF_002742605.1 Olea europaea var. sylvestris
GTCCAAAATGCATGTTAGAATAGTATTTTAATGAGAATGGTTAGTTAAAAATAAGAAAAAAATTTGAGTTGTGTATAATATTATTTTATTGAAAAATATGTGGCTAAAAATAAAAAAGAGAAAATTATATTATAGAAATAGCGAGGACCAAACAAGTGCTAGGATAGACTTCCATTGAAATTTTTGTTAGCAAAATAGCAAATTGTTCCACAATGCCTTTGTAGCAACAAAAAATAACAGGTTTCTAAATAATGTATTAAACCTATTCTCCCTTATATTTCTTCGAAATTTCATTTTATTCTTGTTGCTGAAGCTCTCTTGAAAGATCTTCAAATCGGTGATTTTCGGGTTCAGTCCAATGTATCTTTCTCTACCAACAATCAATCCAATCGGCTTCAAACCACAACCAATTAATTCACTTCGATTTCTATTCAATCTTACCCACATAGGGCAAGAAAAGATGATGATTTGTGACTACAAAGGCTAGGAGAAGACACCACAAATATATACTATGAAAGAACCATCAATTGCACACGTTAAACAAGCATTTTGAACACTTTTAGAGGCCTTTTTTCACACACAAAGGGGGCATCCAGGATTCCTTGATTTCTCTCACAAACCACACAAAACATCACAAGAAAGTGGCTAGGGTTATAGCTATATATATACTGTAGAGTTAGGCTTTAAGTTGGACATTTAAAGAGGTAAACGGGCCAAGATTCAAGTCTTCCAAGAGGGAATACAATTGGTCAGGTATAACTCATGGGCATGATTGTTGGACTTATTTCATTCATTGACCTGTGCCTATGAAATAATATTAACCCACATTAACATCATAGCCCGAGATTTATTGGGTATCAAAAACCTAACAAATCTCCACCTTGATGCCCAATAAATCTGCTAGCAATTAAAACATACAGTTAGCACTTGCATAATCAAGGTAGCTAATAAAATTGGATCACAGACCTTACCTCATGTTTCAAACCTGAAACACATACCATATTGCTCCATGTACTCACCGAGGCTAAGTTAAAAAAAATCAAGTAGAAGCAAATATTTAATAGTAAACAATCAAGAGCAAATATATGTGCGATGACGATATACTATAGGATAACATACATAGATCTTTTCAGAAATACGTTCACATAGAACCATAGATTAACACCAAGTCAATCAAACCANACCTACGTATATAATGGGTTTCTACCTAACAGAAGTGATAGAAGTGTCTCTCTCACACTCTACCTGATCAGGGTCTTTTTATAAATAAAGGATTCTAGACATTTGATCACATCTCCACTCGTGATCCAAATGTCACACTCCACATCTCCGGTACAAACCACCACGTACCCCTAGGCATCTATACTTCACCTTACCAAAAGAGATATAACACACTACTAATGCATCCTAACCCACCATGCATGCAAACGATCACACCAAGTAATCACATTACCTCAAATTCATACAAACACACATATCAAACAAATTGAAATGCCGCATATAATCATGCAACAAATTAGGCAATCACACACATGCAGAAAGGATCACACACAGATGCATATGTAGTGACTAGGTTTACTCTCTCAATAAACCTCACTGGGGTCATAGCTCGACCCCTCAACTACGTTCGTCTCACCTCTCATCTTACCCTTCTTCCTGGGACAGTCCGTAATAAAGTGCCCAGACTTACCACAACTGTAACACCTTCTACCACTAAACTTGTCTCGTCCCTTGCCATTCTTCTTACTACCCTTATCACTCGAGTCATTATCGAATCACTACCGTCTTGAGTTCTACCCAAATTCATCTGCTTAAACTTCATCTTACTCTCATCATATGTAGTTCGCATCTCCTCTTATCCTCTCTTTTAGCCTTAATCTTCATCTCCTTACTCCTAAGCGAGTCTAAGACAATCTCGGGTGTTAAGGTGTCCCTACCGTACTTAATTGCATTTTTAACTTCCCTATATGAATCAGGCATGGAATTAAGCATGATAATAGTCTTATACATTTTCAGATACCTTTTCATCACAATTAATGATGTCTTGAACTAACTTGTTAAAGACATTCAAATTGTCATCAAAATCCTTTGAATGATCCATTTTAAAGATAAAAAATTGTTCAAGCAAGTACAGTTTATTAGGAGTAGACTTAAGAAAATTTAAGTCCTCCAACTTTTTTCAAAGTTGTTTTGTAGAATTCAGTTTTCCTACTTTTCTCAAAATAGTATCAGACAGGTGTAAAATAATAGAAGTGTATGCAAGTTCATCATACTATTATTTTTGTGCTTTTATTAAATTTGCAGGAACTTTGCCATCTATGGCCTTTGAAAGTTTTTGTTGGACGAAAATACCTTCATCTTTTGTTACCAAATTGAAAAATCCCATTTCTCATTAAAAATTCCAACTTCAAAGTGTAAAGACATTTTTAAGGAAAAAAACAGAACAACCAAGTCACAAATAAATCACACAAAGTAATCCTAACGTTGCAATATACATCGTTCTAGATTCCCAGGGTTTCGTAAGATTCATGATCTTAGATCAAGGAAAATTCGAAGGTGTCAAGTCCAGGTGTTCTAATGGGATAATTAATGCAAACACGAAGGTATATAAAAAAAATTCAAATTTTCACGCAACAAGTCTGACACAGTGACTATATGAGGGATAAGCACAAATCAACTACCAACTTGCAATCAAAGTTCAACACTTTAAAATAGAGCAAATAATTCATAAATTTTCTATCACAAGCGATAGTTGCCAAGCAATGACAACCCCCCATCCTAACGATCACCCCACATGATGATCTGCTAATGCGATAATGTAAAATTTTTAGCCAATTTACCAGAGCGGACCAATTTGAGTCCGTAAATTATGAGATACACGAATTTAACACTTTAGGACCACCATTATTCATCCTAAAGTCTTTGAAAACTGTAGCAACAAAAAAATCACGATTGAGTTCCGAATGTCCGAAGAATAATGCCATCAAGATTCTACTGCAGACCCTGAAACAAAAAAACTTTCAACATTAAAAATTTCAAAAATAATGTTAGGAACAAACTACTTGAAGGAACCTCTTCGAAATTCCTACTCACACGTGGCTCCTCCCTCTGTACGTAGTCTTCACGTGCCACCACACTCGCCATCCTGTAGGGTCCGCCACCTCCTGTATGTCACGCTAGTGGTCTCTATTTCCCAAAACTCCTTCTGGATTGATAAGAAAACGTGAAAAATGAAGGCTGATTTTGACAGTTTTTGGACAGCTTCTTCGATCTGATTTCTGGTTCGTTTCTGCCGATTTTTGGATGATTTTTTGCTATATTTCAAGAGCCAAAACCACCACCTTGAAGATCTGATACCAAATGATACGAAATCTCTCTTGAAAGATCTTCAAATTGGTGATTTTCAGGCTCAATCCAACGTACCCTTCTCTATCAACAACCAATCCAATCGACTCCAAACCATAACCAACTAATTTACCTCTGTTGCTATTCAATCTTACCCACGTAGGACAAGAAAAGATGATGATTTGTAGTCACAAAAGCTAGGAGAAGACACCACGAAGGTATACTATGAAGGAACCCCCAATTGCATACATTAAACAAGCGTTTTGGATATTTCTAGAGGCCTTTTTTTCACACACAAAGGGGGCAGCCGGGATTCCTTGATTTCTCTCTCAAAACCACACAAAACAAAACATCAAAAGAAAGTGACTAGGGTTATAGCCATATATATACTCTAGGGTTAGGTTTTAAATTGGACCTTTAAAGAGGTAAACGGGTCAAGATTCAAGCTTTCCAAAAAGTAATATAATTGGGTCGGGTGTAACTCATGGACTTGGTTGTTAGACTCATTTCATTCATCGGCTTATGCTTATAAAATAATATTAACCCACGTTAACATCATAATCCGAGATTTATTGGGTGTCAAAAACCCAACAATTCCCTTAAACTCTTCTTCTACTATTAATGATCCCATCACAAATCTCTCACATTTTATTTATTAAACAACTATATTCAATTTTATAATTTATTTAGTGTCTTTAATACCATAGCCATTAATTATGATTTTCCTAGATTTCACACCCCCACAACACTGCACATTATCTTTGTCGATACAATTATTCAATACTTAAAATAATTTTAGAACAAAGCAATGCGACTTTAAAAGTTAATTTTTTCATAGTCGATAGTACTTTTACATGTCAAAATTGTCAATAGACATGATACATAGATTTGTCCTTGGATAATGACATGGAAATTAATAGAATTAACTTTCAAAATGATTTTTTTTTAATTCCCTTCCCTGATGATCTTGTATGGACAGCCTGTTGGATCGTTTGGATCACAAGGTTGATGGAGTTTAGGGCCTGAATAGTCAATGCCGACCTCCATCTGTAGGCTTTCCTTCAGGATCTGCCACTTCAACTCCTTTGATGCCCTTCACAAATTACCAAGAATTAGATTCAAGTTTCAACTGAAAATACAACAAACGTAATAGTTATAATGATAATAATAACAACAACGAGGGAAAACCTGAGAGAATTTTTTGTTGGGTAGTTCTTCTTCTTTATTCGAAACAAAGCTTTGTCCTAAACCTGGTAAAAAAAAATGATAAATTTCATATTTTATCCCATTATGCATGATATAATTGATGTTAAAATAGCAATAGGAAATAAGGACAAAGTGCATTGAAAAGTATAATTTACCCCTTGACATCGAAACTGCAGTAGAAGAGAGAATATGCATGTAAATCAAAAGAAACACGAAAAGCGTAAGATAAACCTTCATTGCCACTTGAGATTGTAGGTCGATTTCAATAGAAATTAATGTGAAAATGGAGAAGGTTGATGGTTTTGATTTGACAATGCACAAGAATTAGTGATTATATAAAGCAAAGATAAGATGTAGGGGGGTGTCCTCAATCTAGAGTTTAATGGATTTTAAAACTCCATATAAATTGAAGTATCCTCAATTCAAATTTAAATATAATTCATTAAAATATAGGTGTCCCCAATCTAGATTTTTAAAAATACTTATAAATTTAGGTGTCCTCAACATAGATTTAATAGATAGTTTTGAAATTTAGACGTCCTCAATAACTAGTTGATTTTAAAATATTTCATTAAGTAGATAGATTTTGAAGGATTTCAAGGTAAAAATATAAGTACAAAGAATCGATAACAATTTTAACCCAAACCTAAAAATTTCACAACATTTCTCACCTCTCTCCATATTTGCTGCCCTCTCTCTCTCTCTCCCCCCCCCATCTTGAATAAAATTTTCTTCTTCTTTCTATCTCACATTTCTCTACTGTGAAAAGATCGTGTATGAGAACTTTTCAATTGATGATAATTTATGAAAGATTACTATTTTTTGTTGAATATTGGGTGTGATTTTTTATTGAACTTATTTTTTCTTATTGAAACTATATATTGTTTACTATTTTATAGATGTGCTGGAAATTATCATAGTAATTTATGATTTCTAGTATGCATACTGGAACAACTTCGAATTTCAAGTTTTGTACCCTATTCCTTTTTATTGGGAAAGAGCTGTGTGTTTTTTATATATACCTGCAAATCCTAGCTAAGACGTGAGGATGGTATCCCACAATTTTTTCTTTTGTGTCTGCATGGTCAATGAGAATTCTGGGGGTATGAAATTAATTGCCTTGTGGTCATGTACGTGTACATCTGTGTGTTTGTATCTCACAAGATTGTGGCCTTTTGAACTAATTCATATTGATTACGACTTTGATTGTTTAACACTACATATTTTTGTCCCCTCCCACTCTCGCATTTTGTTGAATATTGGATGTATTTTTTATTGAAGCTCTGTTATAATATTCAATGTTTAACAAACAATTGAACAAGGATTCGATCATTTTCTGTAATTTATTAACGTGCATATGTGTAAGAATGAGTCGTTAAAGAAGAAGTAAAAATTTGTGGCTTATTTTAAGCATATTTATAAATTTTACCTAGAATCTATAAAATCCATGAAAATCTATTAAAATCTACAAAATAGAAATCCATTCAAATCTTATGAAATCTATTAAATTCTATCAAATTTCACATAATCCATGAGAATTTATAAATATTAAGAAATCTATTAAACTCTGAAATGGGGACACCCCCGATAGTATATTAATTGAGGATAAGAACAAATTAATTGGTGATTAGGTATCCTCAATTGTGATTGTGATGTATTTGAAAAATCATTTCAAATTTAGTTGTCTTCAATTGAGATTTTGATTAATTTTAAAATATTATAAATTTTAATGAATATCGTGGATTAGAATAGATTCCCACAAATTTCATAAGAATCTAAACTAAATGGTGAAATTTAAAAAAATAAAATAAAATTGTTATATGTATTTATAAACTTGAAATCTATCCAAATATTTAAAAATTCCTCTATTAGTGAAATCCTTATAAATTTACTAGTTATTGAGGAAATCTAAATTTCAAAAAATTTCATTGAAATGCATTAAAATCTATTTCATTGTAACTCTTTTTTCAGACTCTATAAATACGGATCTTGATTGTCAATAAAATATACACTTGAGTTTTGACTCCTATATTCTCTTCTCTCTCTCTCTCTCTCTAACCGGTTTCGCGACAAAAAAAATGTCGTCACAAAAATTGAGATTTTGTTGTAAAAGTAATTTAGCGACGACAATACGTTTGTTGCGGGTATTGTCGCTCTATATAAGTCGCAAAATGAGTTCTACGACACTTTTTGTCCGTTCATCGCATTAACAACATCATGACTTATTTGTGTGACGCAGAAAATACAAAATGGCAGCACAATATTTGTAGTCATAATGTCATCGCAATGTATATATGTCGCGAAAAATTTAAAGGGCGACAAGTCCGTTTGTCGCAACGAATATTCCAATAAAGTTTTTACGAGAAACATGTTTGTTGTGAATGTTGAGTCACCGAATATATTTTGCGACTACTTTCGATCATCCATCACATTAACAAAATCCCAACATTAATTATTTTCCGCAAAAAATATGAAACAACAACACAATATTTGTAATTATAATGTCCTTGCGATGCGTATATGTTGCAAAAAAATAAAAGGGCGACACGACAGTTTGTTGTAACAATTATTCCACTAAAGTTTTTACGAGAAAAATATTTGTTTCGAATATTCTTTTAAAGGCGTAACTTTTGCTACCTATTTTATTTTGCAACAACACATGCACGTAGTAATATATTTTTAATAACAAGTAATGTTTGTCGTGAAATGTGTTTTACAATATATTTGATATGTCACATAATGTATTTTAATATATTCGATATTTGTAGTACAATATACTATGTAACGAGTGATGTTTGTATTTAAATTTATTTCGAAACACTAATAGTCTATTGCGCCATCATTTGTGCAACGAGTATAGTTGTTGCCTAATTTATTTCGTGATTATTTATATACGTCACATATTTTATTTTACGACATAGAATATTATCATGAAAAGTATTTTGTGACAATGAACTTTTATTTATGTGTCAAGTTGTGCTCGAAATTAAATTTATTCCGCAACACAAAGGGTTTGTCGCTTCAAGCATGTACAATTGTCGCCTAATTGATTCTATTTTTATTTACATATGTTGTAGATTCTATTTTAAACACAATTTTCAATTTCTTTCGTGGCAATGGAATCGTTATTGTGGTGCACATGTATATAAAATTTAACTTATTTTACTAGAAATAACTCGTGACTTTATGAAGAGCATGCTTCAACGTACAATTATTAAAATATAATTGATATCAAAATAGGAAAAAAAAAAATATCACCGTCAACCAAATAAATATAGATCAAGGTATTATCTACAAACTTGGTTACCTCCAAAATCAAAACAAAGTAGTAGTAATTTCAATGTCGAACTACTTAGAATGATTCACTCTTAAGATCTGCTTTCAACTGACCATCAATATGTTCTTGGTTAAATGATAATTCTTGTAAAGAAAAGCTCCATAACTTTAGTTAAACATGTACGCATAAAAGGTAATGAAATATTTGCTTAAAGAAAATATTTCAAATATCTCACATTGAATATAAGCAAAAGATCAACAACCATCATAATAAACAATCAAATATATCTCATTAGTCGATCAATCTAACCTTAACTGTGAATAAAAATTCTTATCAACTATCGGTTGATGCATCATCAGTACTCAAATTTGTAGAGGAAAGGGAAAAATGTAATCATTAAAAAATAAAATAGAAAAATATTACACAAAACACACACACACACACACATATATAAAGAATGTTTTACTTACCAATATCACTATCACCATCATCATCATCATCATCATCATCGTTACCATCTAGAGATTTCTCATCTTCACTGTAATATTCATTCAATGTATCATCTTCCTCTTCCGAAGTTTCATATATAACATTATTCATATTTTTATTTATTGATTCCACATCTATTTGAGTGCTTTGTTTTCAATAATATCTGAATCAACATCTCCTCTATGGCATACTTGAGAGTCAAGATCTTCCTGTTGTATTGGCAAGATAATATCTGATGATTCATTTTCCTGAAATATTACTTGCTCACTACCACTATCATTTTTTCAAGAATGTCCCATATGCCTCTTTGTTGTACCTTTTCCACTACCTTCCATTGTGGACCCAACAAAAGATCATCCATATAAAATACTTGCTGTGCTTGGATGCCAAGTATATAAGAATCATCCACATACCATTTGTGATTCACATTGATACAAGTAAGATGATAATCTACGGCTGTTCTTTTTTGCTTTAGATTATTATCGTACCAATTACACTGGAGCAAAGTGACGTGATAGTAAAAAACATATATCAACTCAATAACATCACACAGTATACCGAAAAAGTTGATGTTCTCATCTTCCAGCACCATCACTCCACTATGGTGTGTTGTACGACAATCATCTCGATCTTTAACAAGGAATCGTACACCATTAGCAATATAACCCAAATAGGAAAATATTCTAAGATTCGGTTTACATGCTAATGCATACAATTCTTTGCTTACACCTGAATCTTTTTAATTATATAATCTCGTTATCTGTGCTAATAAAAATATATTAATCAATACACCTTCAGATACGAATGTTATGTTGCTTTAATAAATAAATAAGACACGTATTATAACTTACATGTGAAGCAAACTATCCGGGAAACAATTCTTTTTTTTTTCCAAATTGTTGTGATTTTGTTGTTGCAACAGCTCCATGTGTTCACTACAGAAGGAGATGCAATTAAATACTACAACACATTAATAATTAATAGCAAAACAATTTAAAAGTTGATTAAGAACTTACTCTAAATATTACCGAACTTCATCACAATTATTTTGGACATACAAATGCGCTTTATCAATTTCCTATTTTGAAGGTAACTTTGGTTCTGCATGACCTAATAGTCTAGTATTTGGATAGAAGTCTGACAAGCTTGTAGATGAAGTACCACCATCGTCATTGCACTCAGGTCGATTAAATCTTGTTTCAATGTGGTTGAGATACATCGAGCAAAAATTCAAAGACTCATTAACAATATATGCTTCAACAATCGATCCTTCAAGTCGAGCTTTATTCTTAAAAGAACTCTTATATCGACCTAATATTCTGTCATCAAATATTGCATGAAAAGTTTTGAAAATAATAAGTCAATGAACAAGTATACACACACACACATACAATATTAGCAATTACCTTTCAATTGGGTTCATCCATCTATATGCGACGGGACCTCCAAGTTTTGCTTTTTCACGTAGGTAAACAGTCAAATGAACCATTACATCAAAAAATGCCGGTGGGAAAATTCGTTCCAGTTTACATAAAATTATAATAATCCCTTCTTCCAACTTCTCAAAATCATTGATATTCAACGTTCTTAAACATAATTGTTTAAAAAAAAAATAAAGCTCTAAAATTGCAGTACACACATCCTTTCGCAAAAATTATCGAATAACAACGGGAAGAAGTTGTTGTAACAACACATGACAATCATGAGTTTTCAAACCTAATATTTTGCCTTCATTTTCTTAAACACATTTAGAAATATTTGATGCATATCCATCTGGAAACTTCACAGATTTCAAGAACCGGCAAAATATTTTTTTTCCTCCAATGTTAATGTGTAAGAAGAACGAGGTTTCAAAAATCCATTACCATGTGGTTTTAAATGCAATTGGTTTCTAATCTTCATATCTTGCAAATCCAATCTAGCCTTATCCTTATCTTTTGTCTTCCCTTCAACATTCGACAATGTTCCAACAATATTATCGCACGCATTCTTCTCAATATGCATTACATCTAAGTTGTGTCTTAGTTTTAACTTAGACCAATACTCCAAGTCGAAGAAAATGTTTTTTCTTGTCCAGTTTATCTCATCTGGAGCACGTTTCCTTTTTCTATCTATATTACTTGGGTGCTTTCCAGGTTTTCCACACCTCACAGCTTGTATTTGCTTCAAAATATCATCTCCTGATAACTTTTTTGGTGGTGGTCGTAATTCCCATTTAACATCATGTAATTTACTTTTTCTCCAAGGATGGTCAAGTGGCAAATAACGTCGATGCCCCATAAAGAATATTTTACTACGTAACCTATGTGAAGAAGTATTCTCATTACATATTGGACAAGCTTTGTATCCCTTAGTGCTCCATCATGATAGGTTTTCATAAGCAGGCAAATCATTAATGGTCCACGTTATAGCTGCACGCACAGGAAACATCTTACCACTATAAGCATCAAACGTGTCAACACCAACTTTCCATAATTCTTTCAACTCATCTACTAGTGGTCGCAAATAAACGTCAATATCTCTTCCTGGTGCATGTGGCCTTGGAATTAGCAATGACATCATAATAAACAATTCTTTCATGCACTTCCACGGTAGCATATTGTATTGCACTAGAACAATGAGCCACATGCTGTAGGAATTATGCATGTTTCCAAATGGATTGAAGCCATCCATTGCAAGACCTAACCTAACATTGTGAGGATCTTGCATAAATTATGGGTATAACTTTTCAAATTCTTTCCATGCCTCACCATCAGCTGGATGTCTTAAAATACCTTCTACCTCAACTCGACCTTCTGCATGCCATCTCATATCTTTAGTAGTATGTCTAGATATGAATAATCTCTGTAATTTTTTTTTCAATGGAAAATATCTCAATACTTTTTGAGACACCTTCTTTCCCTTGCCAAAATTGGTTTTGTATCGTGCTTCATCACATTCTGGGCACCTAGTGGCAAATTCATGCTCTTTCCAAAATAATACACAATCATACTTGCATGCATGAATAGTCTCGTAACCTAATCCCAATTCACTTAGCATTTTCTTGGCATCATATGTTGAAGTTGGTAATCCAATATCTTTTGGAAAAGTGTTTTTTAGTAATTCCAACAACGTGTTAAAAGATTTTTTACTCCACTAATTCAGAACTTTTATGTGCATCAACTTCACCATAAAGTTCAATAATGACATTCCAGAATCGGGAAACAAAGTTCGTTGGGCTTTAGTCATCATCTCCACAAGCTAGTTGCTCTCTTCATTAGGCATTTGAGGTGAGACATGATGATTTAAGCCATGTTCTTCCCCCTCCCAAGTTTGGTTAGGTTTAGATGACATGGGAGCACATAGATCTTCTAACATACCATTCATCTCATCATCATTTTCTTCTTCATCCAATTCAAATGTACTTCTTTCAATACCCTCCATATCATTCTCAAGTTTCTCTCCATGAAAAATCCACCTCTCGTAACTTGCAGAGATTCCAAAGTGGTATAAGTGAGATTCTACCACATCTAGCGACTGAAAGAATGCATTTTGATAATTTCGACATGGATAGCAAACCTCATTATTCTCATCCAAACATTGTTTTGCTACCTCCATAAATGAATTAATATCATCTGAATATTCTTCACTTAATCTATTACGAAGTTGTATCCAACTCCTATCCATCATGTATATCACTTCATTCATATAGACCATACCAAAGAGGATATGTAGTTAGTAAGTTTTAGAAAATACCCAAAAATAATAAGAGCAGACTGGCAGATGTATCCATATCTAAATATAGAAAAACAATCCCTTCCAAGTAATACAAAGGAAGTTATATAAAGACAATAACTACTTATTTGAATTTCTCATATCTGTTTTGAAGAATTAAACACTTCTAGAAGTAGAATCAGTAACTCAATTCAATATAGACTTGTAGAACAGAGCAATACTTGATATTAGAATCGTTTGGAAAAAGTATGATAATGCTATAAGAACGAAAACAATGACAAGATAGTATTAGTCTGGTAGGTGTATCCATAAGCATCTAATCTTGACTAAAATCAGCAACTCCAAATAAGCATGAAGAATTAAATGCAGCCTGCCAGTAATACAAATTAGCAACTACACATAAGCATGATAATAATTACTAAATTACTAATAATTAAATGCAGACTTCCAACAACTCAATTACAAAAAAAACCAGATAATAATTTAGAAGATTACTTAGTTGGTCGTGCACTTGTCATTTTTACCGAACAAGGGAGAAGTCAAGAATAGATATTGGATCCCTCTAGCTAAAACTTGCACATCAATAATTAGTACAAAATAAGCACAAATGAACTGCTTCAACTAATCCTGGTTAACACATTTTTTGACTTGGAAACATCTCCTAACTTTTTGTTTTTTAACAGACCTCCTCTTATCTATTAAAATACCATGGAAAAGGCAATACAATTCTCATAAATTCCTAGAGTTTCTACATCATATACGTGACTTAAAATAATTGAGCACAAAATCAGTCAATCAAATACGTAAATTGTAGGCTTACATTAATCAAATAGGTCAGATAACAGTAGATAAGATCGCCTTCTCTACAGTCGCCTTCTACGAAGAGAACTACAATCGCCTTCTATGAAGAGAACAACAATCGCCTTCTCTGCAATCGACTTCTCTGGTGGAGTTTTGCACAAAAATCTGGACAGTTTTCTTCTCCAATCATACCGTATAGTTTTTCTTCTCCAAATGCCGTCCGTCCGTTTATCTGTCTACAGCTGCGTTTGAATCTCTGGATGAATTTTGCCCTATGAGTCAAATTATCTAATGACTAATATACAACTAGTTTCCCTTATTCCAAAAGGAGTTCTTTTGTGTTCCTTCTGCCGATTTTTGTTCAAACAAAGTCCAATTCAAATTGATTTCATTCCAATTGGTCCAATGACCTTTAAAATAATATTTGTTTTTGAGGCCTCAGTTTTTTCAAATAATGCATTTTAATACCCCAAGTTCATTTATGTTTTGCAGCCTCGATCCTCTTCAAGGCCTCCTTTATGTATACCTCCAATCACGGGGGTTTTTCTTCTAACATCGTTAAAAAATACAAATAATTAAGGATCAAACAAAATATTTATTTCTAGTCAAGTTCTTTTTCAATTTTTTCTTTGAATGGGGGTAGGAGATCGAAGAAGAGACCGGATTCCCACAAGTGTACATCAGCACAAGTTGAAGGAAAATGATTCATCAACATATAACAATAAATTGAAAAATCTAATAATCGACTATATGGAAACTAAAACTAAAATGGTAAACACAATTTGTATGGATTGGGTGGCGATAGTCAATTGATGGGCGGTGGGTGGCTCTTGAACTTATATGGTGGATGGTGTTTAGGAGAGCGACTTAAAAAATGTAAGGCTTAAAAGATTTCAAGAATTGTGAGATTATAGGTTGGTTGGCAATGGCGGCTAAATTGGAGATGGTGGGTTGCGACTGGCGTGGAAAAGAAATGAAGGGTCTACACTGAGTTGAGAGGTAACGATATGGTAATTGAGAGAGATGGACGTGCACACGTTATCAATAGTGAAGAAATGGTATGGGAAAAAAATTTCACATGTTTCAATCCAGTTCACCAAATTATGAAGAAAAACAAACCCATGAAAATTTATTAATGAATGATGATTAGAAAAAGAAATCCCCCCTTTATTTATAAGGTTTTATATTACTAATAATGAGTGGCTTCGGAATTTCTTATGGACGCAGATATCGAAGCTCCCAAGCAATTCAGTGTTATATAGTTATTCATTATCTACATATGGCCTTTTTTTCCAAGTTGCTCGATGTCATGACCACTAATTGACGTCTATTTCACAGATTATGTAAGAAGAGCAAGGCAAACGAAAACTCAATCTGTTGAACATATCATTTCCTTTTCACCCGATTAGACACAAAATATGGAAATAAAAACATAATTTGACCAATTAAAAGCAATAAGTTTCTCCAAACATGCACTAAGAGTTGACAAATTTTCATGTACCATCATTTTGAGTGTACCTTTAGCGGGCATGATCTACAATTTTAAATTAACCTGACCTAGTAAATAGGCCTTAAATTATTATAGGTTCGTTTGTCACCAAAAAAAAAAAGGGAAAAGAAAAAAAAAATTAAGTAACCCGATCTAATTAATGGGCCTTAAATTACAAAGGGTTAGTTTGTCAAATAAAAATTGGAAAGGTAAGCTATGCCTATCAAAGCCAGTACATGACAAATATTCGAATTTGATGGGTTTGAACATATACTCGTTCACCACATAGTATCCTTTTCTCAAAAGAAAAAAGAATAGGCCTTTTCTTACCATCCTCTGGATTAAAACACTTATGATGATTTCACAATGCTGATGTCATATTAAACGTGGTATCTTCAAAGACAAAATTTAATTAAATATTATTTAATTTATATTTTTAGATGAAATAAGTAATTGTCATATAAGAGTATATTAAGATCTTGTGTTTGAATTTTGGGTATCATGTATCTGCCATGAAACACATAAAAACTAATCAATATTTAGTGAAATAAATAGTTGTGCCAAACGGATTATACGGGTTCTGAATTAATTTCTGAAACCATTATTATAAGTAAGGTTTCCAACTACATTCTGTTGTGCGGAAGCGATTTGTTTGCATTTAACAATTAGTCAATTTTTAAGATTTTCTTTCCGAGTGTGAAGTTTCTTTTGCATTGCAATTAAAACTGCATAGCTATGTCATGGCTAAGAGTTAAATCTGCTATAATTAATTTGTTGACTTGGTCATGTGTATTTTATAGGAATATGATAATTGTTTATATAGTGAATACCTAGCTAATTACTCGAAGTTTAGATCTTATCACCTAATCATTTATCATAAAATCTTACAAATGGAATTTATCTTGCTCTCAATTTTTTTATTAATATCCAAATATTTAATAATTTATTTTTCGGTTATAAAATTAATTATTCTTAGTTATTGAGGGTTTCTGGAGTTATTAATCTATTCAAATTTTTTGTTTTTTATGTTACAACATTATTTATTAATATTTAAATATTTAAAGTACAGGTTTTTGTGCACAAATCCACCATTGTTTTTACAAAACCGTTCTTTGAGTTATTGACGGTTTTCTTATCCAAATGGATATAATCTTCTAATATTTCTTTTCTTTTTTGGGGGAGATAAATTTTCTGTAGAAATTTTATAGGTATCTTTTCAAATATATTTGAAATTCTATAAGAATCCTTTTATATAAATTTTCCTTTTTCCCAAGAATAACTAAATTTAATTGTGTACAAGATTTTGTTTTCAATTTTGGCTCTTGTATTTGGAGGGAAAATTTCTAGTACCCTCATTTTTTGTCAACATCTTTATCTTTTTATAAGATGTGTTTCTCATTTTTTACTCTACGTTCTCATTTTTTAGTTCTCTGTAGCCTGGGTATTTTCAATCTCCAATCTAATGATTCTTTTTATGTATTTTTTTTTCTTTCTTTGGTTTCTTAATCTAATTTCTTGATGTTATGTTGATTCATTTCTCATTTGTCAAAGATTGCTGATATACTTATTCCTGATCCAGATACGTTTATATCCACTTTTTCCCATCTCATGTTTTACAGCAATTCGTTGGTTTATATAGTTCAGGTCTGTTTCCTGATAATTTTATCCATCAGTTGGTTCTAACTTACAGTCTTTAAAGTGAATGGCTGAAATTCTTGGACTTAAAGTGATTGCAGATCACCAGCATGAGGAGCTAGAAGTTTTTTTTTTTTTTTTTTTTTTTTGTAGAAAAAGCCTAGCATCCAGGATATTTCTTTTACATGGGTTGTTCAAAGAATTTACAGGAGATTTATACTACACTTCAGTAGTATCATGGATCCTATCATGGATTTTTTTAAGCCAGAGTCCTTAAACAGAGAAATCATTTTGTTTGATTAAACAAAAGTTAACTTCCCCTCCTTTCTTGTTATTATCTAATTTTACCCAACATTTTGGTTTACGCTATGATGCTTTGAATATTGTCATGCAATTTATAGTCACGCTCAAAATTGTGAGGTTTGACAGTTTCCTCTTCAAAGGAAATCAATTATGTATTTTAAATGGTAACTTGCTCCTTTAACATCATATAAAAAATGGTATAATGAAGGATACGTAGGTTGGATCATACATATCCTATTATTGGCTGGCAATGCAGAAAGAAGTGCATAGATTTGTTGGAAGATGCCATACACATTATCTTTAGAAGGAAAATGCTACAAATGCTTGATTGTGGCTTTGTAAATATATTTGCAAACTGAATATGAAGAAAGAAATGCTGACTTTGAAATTTTCCTAATATTACAATTAGCAGCCTACTTTTTATGAATGCTATTATGGGGATCTCTTCAATTTTCCAAATATGTTTGGAATTTTTAATGTTGGCCTTAATCTTCATTCGGCCCAATACACATATAAAAAGGATAGTTTGGCATACTTAATATTTATTTGTTTTTGAAGTGCTACCCGCTTGGCCAAGTTCCTGATTAAAGGCATTTTTGTGGAATAGTTGGAATATATTTAGGATGTTTAATATAGTTTCCTCACCATTCTTGAAGATATCTGTGCTTTGGTCATCTTTTAGCTAAATGAGCTCGTCGATGGAAGCTGCAAGATAACTAAGTTTTTTCGAGGGTTGAAAGTTGACATCAATACGTTATTTGGAAGACATTGTGAATGAAAAGAGTGGTGCATTATTTTTTTTTTGGTTAATGGTGAAGATAATAGATGGGTTTGTCTACAAGTGAAATAAGAATATCTAGTTAGGATCAAAGAAGAGAATGCAGTAGAAAAGCCAAGAAAGATGAGAAGAAGTGGTCCTATCATTAGGAAATAAATCATTTTTTTCTAAAAATAACTAAATTTAATTGTCTTCAATATTTTATTATCAAATGCAGAAGGCTCAAGAGATTTATTGGACTATATTATCAAATGAGATTTATTGGACTATATTATCAAATGCAGAAGGCTCAAGAGATTTATTGGACTATATGCAATGTAGATATCGTGACTAAATTGACCATATTTGTCCCTTGATAGATAATGGCTTCTCGAACAAGAATTTGTAAGAATGGAGGCACATTTTTTTTGGTTAATAATGATCTCTCTCTCTCTCTCTCTCTCTTTTGGGGGGGGGGGTTTCCTTAGTAGATAATGGCTTCTCGAACAAGAATTGGCAAGAAGAAATAGAGTTTTTACTACATCTTATGAGCCACCTTCAGAGGTTTTCTCGTCAAAGGCATCGTGCAAGGGTCCATTAGCCCGGACTACTCTTCAAGCTAATATCTCTTCCTCATTGTCTAATACTAGTAATGTTCAAGTTCCTACTCCATTACCTCAACCTCTATGGGTTCCTGCCCCATTATTTCAGCCCCAGCCTCAACTTAATTCATCACAAGCAACCACATTGACACATGAGTCCATCCTCAATTCCAATGGTAATAATTTATCTTTATGTTTATGGTCTAAAATCATCATAATGTATACATTTAGTTGATAGAATCTCATTTTTTGTTTATGTATTCTCATTCTTCGAGTAATTTATTTCATAGATTCTCATTCTTTGAAAATGAAGGGATGTGGTCCTACAAGAGGTAATGGCACTGATTATATCGTTAGCACAGCTGGAAAAATATCATTAGAGATTTCTAAAAAACTAGGAAGAGCTACTGAAAATCAGCAAGCACATCTGGCTAGTAAGTGCAGCTATGTCGTTCAATCTTTGCTCCACTCTGTTACAAAAGGTGGATTGACATACCCAATGAAGAGAAAAATAAATTATTTGATCGAGTTTTGGTAAGTCAAAAACAAATTCGTTTTTACAAAATTTTGTAGAATAATTATTAGTTTCCCCTATTTAAACATTTCTGTTTCGGTAGGCAAAATTCAAGCTTGATTTGATAGTTGAGCATGTCCATAAATGTGTGAACGATGCTTTAGCATGAAGATATCATGATTATTGATGTAGATTCATAAGAGAAATATTTCAATGAAAAAACATTAGATGATGCAATAAAGAACTGACGATGGGTAGGATAGTGATTATCTTATTGGCTTGTTGTAGCAGATGATTCGCAAGAAAGAAACGATAGAAAATGTCCAAAAACTAGAGAAAATACTCTGAAATCAACTCAATATTATTAATAATGCAGAATCACCAAAATTAACCCACAAGCTGGGTTAAATAGTTGTGAAATACGAAATTATGGGAAAATTACCAAAAATGGCAAAATCCCAAAATTATACCAGAATAAAATATTAAGTTAAAGAAATAGGTTGCAAAAAATTTGGCTCAATTCTAGTTTTCTAACATATGGAAAAAGGGAAACGAAATAATACCATAAATAGCAAAAAATAACTTAAAATTGAATTTTGGAAAGGAAAACAGACAATTTTGGTCTCAAAATTGATGCCCACCGAGCATAGCTGACAACTACGATGTGCGCGCTGAAAAGAGCTTTCTGGATTGGGGTTATAATGGCGATTTCGATAACCGTAGTCAAAGTTATGGCCAAATTACCAAAGACGTGTCAAATTCCCCTAATTAAGGAAATAATTGCGATTCACTTTCCATCTTTGCGCTGATCCGCCATCTCATGGTATCTCAATGCCATCATCGTGCTATCTGACAAATCAGCATCACTCGACTCGGATCTTTCTACATCAGTCGCTCGGGGTTGGAAAGAACTTGCCCTCGAGTTCACAGTAACTTCATCGGACTCCACAAAACAAGGGCTTAGGTATTTCACATTGAAGACGTCAGAGGTCTTCAAATGGCTAGGGAAGCACAACCTATAAGCATTATTATTGATTTTCTGCAACACTTCACAAGGTCCAATCTTCCTCTCCTTTAGCTTATTGTATTCCCCAGCTAGAAAACGATCACGAGTTAACACTGCCCAAACAAAATCACCAACATCAAACAACACCTGGCGCCAATGACTATCTGCCCGAACTTTGTACTTAGTATTACTATCATGTATGGACAGCTTCACCTGCTCATGGATACCCGAGGATATTCAGCCATCTCATCAGCTTTGTTATTGAAGCGACCTACACATGGAATTGGAACCAAATCAAGTACCCCGGATGGGTTCAGACCATAGATAATTTCAAAAGGATTCAATCCGGTGGTTCTATTCCTCGACCGATTATAAGCAAACTCTGCTTGAGGTAATGCCAAATCCCACTGCTTCGGTTTAGTCCCTGCCAAGCTTCTCAAATTATTTCCCAAACTTCAATTCACCACCTCAGTCTCGCCATCTGCTTGGGGATGGTATGCACTGCTAAAATTCAACTTCGTCCAAAGTTTTCCCCACAAAATCTCCAAAAATGTCTCATAAACTTAGTGTCACGGTCAGAAGTAATTGACTGTGGAACACCATGTAAATGTACAATCTCTCTGAAATAAAGATGAGCAATCCGAGTAGCATCCATTGTCTTTCGACAAGCCACAAAATGATCCATCTTTGAAAATCTATCAACCACAACAAGAATGGAATCCATCGCCCCCTGTGTACAAGTTAAGCCTAAGACAAAATCCATACTGACATCAAACCAAGGAGCTTCAGGTACGAGTAATGGTGTGTACAATCCAGCATTAGTAAGAGCCCATTTAGACTGCTGACATTCATAACACCGCTCCACATAATGCGCCACATCACTGCTCAACTTGGGCTAGTAATAATCAGAAGAGACCAATGCCAATGTCTTGTCTCGCCCAAAATGTCCTTCGTTATGAAGTTTACTAATAATCTGCTGCCTTAGTGAACAATTCGGAATGCATAACTGCAATCCACGAAACAGGTAACCATTATGTAAAACAAAATCATATCGGTGATTATCAGTTACCTCCCAAATTATCTTCTCAAATGAAGGATCTGCAGCATACATATCAGGAAATGCCTCAAATTCGACAATCTTGGTGCTCATGGTGGTGAGGAGTAATGTACGAGGGCTCAATGCATCTGCTACTTGATTCAAACTCCTTGCTTGATGCCTTATTGTAAAAGTAAACTCCTGTAAGTACGCCACCCACTTTGCATGTCGCCTACTCAGCTTGTGCTGACCATTAATGTACTTCAAGGCCTCATGATCAGTAACAAGGATGAACTTCCTCTGTACCAGGTAATGGCGCCAATGCTTCAGAGTCTAAACTATGGCATAGAACTCCAGGTCATAAGTGGAATAATTTTTCTTTGATCCCGATAGCTTCTCACTAAAAAAAGTCTACTGGACGCCCCTCCTGACTCAGAATACCACCAATACCAACTCCAGACGTATCACAGTTCACCTCGAACACCTTTTCAAAATTCGGAAGTGCCAAGATGGGGCCTCCGTCATCTTCTGCTTAACCAACTGAAAGCTAGCCTTTGCCTCCTCGATCTAATGAAAATCACGCCCTGTAAGGCACTCTGTGATAGGAGCAATCAAGGTACTTAAGTTTCTGATGAACCAGCGATAGAAGGATGCCAATCCATGGAAACTCCTGACATCGTGCAAAGTTTTTGGCTTGGGCCAATTCAAAACTGCCTCAATTTTGGATTGATCTGCATGAACACCATCAGTAGACACAACAAAATCCAAAAAAGTTATAGAAGTTGTGAAGAAAGAACACTTATTCTGATTGATGAATAAGCACTTCGTCCTCATTACATCAAAGATAGCACGAAGATGATTAAAATGTGACTCCCATGTCGGACTATAAATAAGTATGTTGTCAAAATAGACTACCACAAACTTCCCCATGAAATGCTGTAAAACCTGATGCATAAACCTCATAAAAGTACTAGGTGCATTGGATAGTCCAAAGGGCATGACCATCCACTCGTACAATCCATGTTGTGTCTTGAACGCAGTCTTCCACTCATCTCCAGGCTGGTTCTGATCTGATGGTATCCGGTTTTAAGGTCGATTTTTGAGAAGCCCTTAGAACCGAACAATTGATCCAACATGTCGTCCAGGCAGGGAATTGGAAACCTGTAATCTTGTTAATTGCCCTGCTGTCAACACATATACGCCACGACCCATCTTTCTTCAGCATTAGTAGAGTCAAAACTGCACAAAGACTCATACTCTCACAAATGTAGTCCCTTTCCAATAATTCTACCACCTGTCACTGCAACTCTTCAGCTTCCTTGGGACTGAGGCGATATGCTGGTCGGTTTGGTAGACTCGACCCCAACATAAGGTCGATCTAATATTGAATATCCCTCATAGGTGGTAATCCTGGAGGAAGATCCTCCGGCATCAAGTCAGAAAAATCCATCAGTAGTTGCTGCACTTCTGCTGGTAGTTCCGAATTCACATTTGCTGTACTATTTTCACGAGGCATTAAAGCATAAACTATTTTTTCACACCCAACCTCAACCAAGAACCTGGACATAGAAAGTAGATTGGTGTTATTAACTACTAGGGCAGGGGTGTTTTCTTCCCTACGAGGCGCCAAAACAATTCTCTTCCTTTTGATGCTAAAAGAATAAGTATTCTTCCGCCCATCATGGATAACACTACGATCATACTGCCAAGGTCGTCCCAACAAAACATGACATGCGTCCATTGATACCACATCATACCAAGCATTATCAAAATATTTTTTTCCAATTGAAAAAGACACTAGCACCGTTTTTCTACCGTTACCTTAATGTCTTTATTCAGCTAAGACAATTTTATGGTTTGGGATGACGATCCATCTTCAGTTGCAGTTTCTCGATAGCCTTCTCAGACACTACATTCTCACAACTGCCACTATCAATTATCAGCTTGCAGACTTTATCAGCAACTGTTCAGGTTGTGTGGAAAACGTTGGTCCTCAACCAATTGTCCTCTGAATCGCCCTTGGGAGTGAGCAGGCTCTTTCGAACGACCAGAGTCTCCTAACCATCTCCATATAGCAGGTCTTCATCTTCACCATCATCATACATGGGCTCCCCAATTTCCTTGGACTCCTCTATCATATCCTCCTCAATCAGAAGATTTTTATTCTTCTGGCCAGCAGGCTTTCTACAATCAGTCTCCCTATGCCAGTTCATCACACCTAAAACACTTAATACTTGAGCCGAAATTGTCCCGCTATAGCTAATAAGCAGGACAAGATTCTTGAGGGAGAATTGGCTGACTTCCTTCATCTCTGACCATTGGCCTCTTACTCTGTTGTTTCTCTACTACAAGTGCCCGCTGATATGCTTCAGAAACTGTCCACAATGAATGAAGGCTGAGAACATCCTATAGGGGCTGCCTTAACCCCCCCAAATACCATGCTACCATTTGTTCCTCCGTCTCAGATAAATCATTCCGAGCCACCAGCTGATAGAATTCCTCAGTATAATCATTGACTGATCTTGCACCTTGCATTAGTAAATGGAGCCTCTGAAACAAGGTTTGAGTATAGCTGAAAGGGAGGAAATGCCCTTTCATCTTCTTCTTCATCTTCTCCCAGTCAGTAATTTTGGATTTTCCCTGTCGCTCTCGTGAGCGCTTCAACTGTTCCCACCACGCAGATGCTCTACCTTTGAGTTTGATGGCAACCAGTTTTACTTTGACATGATCTGGAACCTCTTTATATTCAAAAATTCGCTCCACTTCATTCAGTCGATCAATAAATCCTTCAGCCTGCAATGTACCAGTAAACTCGAGAAGATTCACTCTGAACCTAAGATCCACGTGACGATCCTCCCATCCACGATGCTCCCAAACTCAAGCACGATGGTAATACGGGTTTTCAAAACTGGTATCGAAATCGTGACCCTTCACATCATGATTACCGAACTCCTGCTCCGCCAAACGTTGGGTTAACTCCGCAACTTGTCTCTGCATATCTTCAATCCTCACATCCTGGATGTTACAATCACGTTGCGGGACTTCCTCAATCAGAACCTGCCCTTGATGATCACGACCACGTCCACCAATCATTATAACTGATGGAATTTATGTCCCAAGAAGATGCTAACACTCTGATACCAACTGACGTCGGGTAGGATAATGATTATCCTATTGGCTTATTGTAGCAGATGATTCACAAGAAAAAAACGATAGAAAATGCCCAAAAACCAGAGAAAATATTCTGAAATCAACTCAATATTATTAATAATGCAGAATCACCAAAATTAACCCGCAAGCCGGGTTAAATAGCTACGAAATACGAAATTATGGGAAAATTACGAAAAATGGCAAAATCTTGAAATTATACCAGAATAAAATATTAAGTGAAAGAAGTAGGTTGCCAGAAATTTGGCTCAATTCGAGTTTTCTAACATATGAAAAAAGGGAAACGAAATATTACCATAAATAGCAAAAAATAACTTAAAATTGAATTTTGAAAAGGAAAACAATGGATTTTGGGCTTGAAATTGATGCCCACCTAGGACGTGTGTGCCGAAGAGACCTTTTCTGATTGGTGTCATAATAGCGATTCCGATAACCGTAGCCAAAGTTATGGTCAAATTACCCAAGACGTGTCAAATTTCCCCAATTAAGGAAATAATTGCGATTCACTTTCCATCTTTGCGCTAATCCGCCATCTCAAGGTATCTCAGTGTCATCATCGTGCTATCTGACAAATCAGCATCACTCAACTCGGATCCTCCTGCATCAAGAACTGCCCAACTGACATAAAGCAAGTTGATTGGGGCTGGTTGTGTCAATATTGGTCTACCCCCTGAATTTAAGGTAACTTTAATTAAAAATGCATATACTTGTAAATATTAAGAATAATATAATTTAGATGTTATCTTAAAATAATTAATATAATTAAAAATAATAAATTATAATGAGTTAATTATATTAAATATAAATTAATTACAGGCACTATCTACACGTAACCTAGCAAGCCACAACTGCATTAAATATAATCATCGTGGTGGATCAAAATCATTTGTTGCACGTCTTCAACAAAATGTAATACTTCTTTTGTTTTATGAAGACAAATATATTTGTGTAACCTGATATATATTATTTTAAATAGAGATCAATTACTAAAGACAATGCACAAGGAGAAATAGAACTTTATTATGAGACTCATTACAGTGAGAAGAAAGGGTGGGTAAATGATGAAGCACGAACAAGATATTAAGTATATTAACGAGGATGTTTCAAATTAAACAGCAACTTATTCCAAAGGGATTTGAGGCCCCCACTGAACTTGAGATTATGCAAGAAGTTTTAGGAAAATCTAGAGATTACATTAGAGGACTTGGACATGATCCAAAACCTATCTCAAGCCACTCTGCTTATTTGACATCGGTTGATACTGAATCAATAGCCCTTCGAGAGCAAATACAAAAGCAAGAGCAAAAATTATTGGATATGCGTGCCAAGATTTCTCAATTTGATGCACTAATGCATAAGTTCCTATCGAGTCAAGTCAGCATGTCTCCACAACAAGCTGAACCAGCAACAATGTTTAGCATGCCACTGCCTACTGATAATATATGAATTATGATTTATTTATTTGCTTTAATTGTTGAGACAACTTTTTTCCTTTATGGATTGGTTCGACCTAGTATTTCTATTTTTTTAAGTTATAATGTGATTGAAAGTTTAATCGTCTAATGCATTTTTTTTTTAATTTTTTTGGCAATAAATTTTTTTATAAATTTTATACAGCTTTTATTATAAAAATTTTGCGCTTGATAAAAAATAATTAAAATTTTAAAAAATTTGTATTACACATTAGAATTTAGCCGGACAATAAAAACAAACACTTAATAATGTTAGAAAAAAATTAAGACAGTAAGCAACGAATGTTACAAAATAAAATAAAATCAACGAATGAGTACATCGTAAAAACTTTACAACAACTTACATTTGAGGTCTTTTACTGCATGCATTGCACGTTGCAGTATCCTTCAACTCTACAGCAATATTGTAGTCTACATATATGGGTGAGAATTGTAAAAAATTTGCTGCAATATTTTTTGTCCGTTACAAAAAAGTTATTTTCTTGTAGCCTTTTTTTCCTCCAACTATAGAATTTTTAGCAACAAATATTTTTTATCGCCAACAGGAGACCTATTACATCACAAGCATTTTGTTGCAAGAAAAAAAAAATTGTCGCCATAAATTTCCGACCAAAAATATTTTGGCGCCTTGCTTCCCTCATATTTTCGGCGACATTCTTTATTATTTGTCACAACATCTCACATTTCACGACAACTTTTTATGTCGTCTTATAATTTTTGGTACATATTCTTTTCATCACAATTTTCGTGACAAACTTTAAAAATGTGTCGCGTTAAGACACTTATTGCTACAACTTGTTGTAGGTCGCAAAAAATCTTATTGCTAAATCATAGTTTTGTTCTAATGTCTTACATTTTATTTATTAAACAACTATTTCTAACTTAGTAATTTATTTAGCATCTTTAATACTATGACCGTTTATGATTTTCCTAGGGAGTGTATTCAATTGGGACTTTTGAAAATTTTGATAGACTTTTTTAAGTGATAACTTTTGTGGGTTTTGTAGATCTTTTATAAATTTATATGGAATTAGTGAAAATCTTTCGTAGATTTCTATGGATTTTCATTTTAAAATTTTTATAGACTTTTGCGAAATTCGAAAGACTTTTGAAGACTTTCATTTGAAATAGAATTCACGTGGATCTAGGTGTTAGTTTTCACAATTCCCCTTTTCCTTCCCCTTCTTCTGTATATAAATATAGAATAAGGGAGAGAAAGAAATATAAATGGAATAAATCAATAAAAAAATAAATTTTAATCATACATGTCCATAGAAGGTTAAAGGAAACCTTTTTCTTTTTCTTTTCTTTTTTTAAAGTCTCCCACAAATTTTAAGATTTTATATGAATACTTTCTGCTTAAAAATTAATACTCTAGAAACTTTATAAAAGTTTTTAGAAGTCATTAAAATTTGAATACCCCAAGACTTATAGAAATTTCTAGAAAGTTTTAATTAAATACACTGTAACTTTTAGAGACCTTTTAAAATTCTATAAAAATCTTGATTGAATACACCGTGGCTTTTAGAGAGTTTCAAAAAAAAAGTCCCAATTGAATGCCCTAAAAGTTTTTAAATCCTAGAAAGTCATTAAAAGTCTCAATTGAATACAACCCCCTTAAATTTCGCAACCCCACAACATTACACATGATCTTTGTTGATATAATTACTCAATACTTAAATATAATTTTACGACAAAGTAATGCTAATTTAAAAAGCCAGAATTGTACATTCGAATGTAAATATTGTCAATAGACATAATACATAGATTTGTCCTTAGATAAAGACATGGAAATTAATAGAATTAGGCTTTTGCAATGAATTTTTTTTTTTAATTCTCTCCCTTAATGATCAGTTATGGACGGCGGGTGGAACATTCGGATCATTGGAACCATGGTCTCTACGGCCTGAATAGTCAGTGCTGACCTCCATCTTTGGGCTGTGCTGCTTATTTCCTTCGGGATTTGCCACTTAAACTCTTTACATGCCCTTCACAAATTTCCCAGATTTATATTCAACTTTCAACTGAAAATACTATGAATACAATCAAAAGGTTCAAGTAAAATTACATAAGATTCTCTATGTAATCCGTTGAATCTTATGTAATCCGTTGATAATTTGTCTATAGATGAACAAGCAAAGCGATAACCTGAGAGAGTTTGTTGGTGGCAACTTCTATTTCTTGATTGCTTGAAATAAAACTTCTTAATGAAGTAGTAGTAGTAGTAGTAATAATTAAAAAAATAATAATAATGTCATAGTTAATCACTAGAAGACATTTGTGATGAAGTTGATAAAAAAATAAGATAGGAGATATCTTCTTTTGTAAAAACCCAAGTAATCATTTGCAATTACTCGATAATTGAATAGCAATAGTAGAAAGAATACGAGGGTAAACTATAGGATACAGGAAAATAGTAAAATAAACGTTCATCGCCATGTAAATGCACAAGATCTCAATAAAATAAAATTGACAGCAGAGATGGGTGATTCAATCCACTAGGCAATAGTTATTTTATAGTGCTAAAATGTAGTGTATTAATTTCAGAAGGAACAAGAAAAAAATGTGTTTATGCTCTTCAAGTCAACCATCATTTAATTCGAACATTAAAGAAACCCTCTCGAGCAAAAAAAATTAAAAATACATGTTTAGCCTCTATTTGGTTTTGATAAAAATCAATGTTTTAGTAGTATTGATAAAAATTGATAAGATATGTGTTTGAAAAATTGATAAAGGTTATGAGTCTCATGAAATTTGTGGTTGAAAATAAACTTGAGAAAAATGAATTTTGCAAAAATGAGTGACCAAAAAATGAACATAATTCTTATTGCATAATGGGCTATAACGTAGCAATGAACTCAAGAACGTTTGACGGATTAACCTTCTATAACATACTAGCGTTAACATAGATGAACTGAAACCATGACACAACATGCACGTTATGTGAAAAATGTTTTTTTTTTTTTTTTTTTTTTCTACAATTTAAAATTTTTTTGCACTACATGTTAATTATTCATCATCATTTTGCAAAAAAGAAAAAAAAATTGTTACTTTTTAGTATTGAATCCTATCTAAATGAAAACAAAAATATGAAAAAGTATATCTAAATAAATACTAATTAGAAATATATAATTTAAATATTGTTGAAGTTGTCCCACGTATTCAGCTTATAAGTGTGAGAGAAAACCTCACATCTTGAGCTAGCTTTTGGAGGTGATAAAGTCTCAATACCACCCAACACTAATATCAAAATCCGGTTTATCAACAAGTCTCCGGCCCAATTGTCACGAAGATACAAGTTTGTGTGATGGGGAGACGAGTTTGATCTCTTGCAGGCCGTGTTGTGTGAGGCCTGCAAAGCCCAATGTGCGAGGGGAAGAATGTTGAGGTTGTCCCACATCGGTTGTAGCCTCTGTCATTCATAGCTATCTCAAACAGCAACTCTGAGGTTGCAACGAACTTGTCGTCACCGAAGCCACTGCTGGAAATCGCTGCCAACGAGATCGTTGCACGATTGTTGCTCCATTGAGAATTTGGGTGATTTCTCCAGCTTGGGTAGTAGGTGTTAGGATTCTGATTGTTTTGCTGTCTTTGAAAATTTTGAGCCTAATTTACATCCTTTGGTGTTTGAGCAAAAGGACTATCCACAACGCAATCAACACTTTCATGATTTCCTCCACAATTCTTGTATTTTTTTTGTCGACTGTTTGAATGGCATTCATCTGATCCACCTTTTTAGCAGAAGTTGCCAGCTGTGTTGAGATTGCTATTAATGGATCCACCTCATGTATCCCAACTACTTTCTTCACACTTGTTCTTTCCGCAGGCCACAGTGCACTAGCGAATACTAGATCCTCCATGATTTGATATAGTTGATCTGTTGTTCTCTTTGTGATGGAACCATTGCATGCGAGTTAACATTAGCCCTACTTGTCGGATTTAGCCTAATGTAGAAATATTGTACCTGGAGCCATTTTTGCGATCCATACTGTGGACACTGACGGAGCAGCCCTTTGTACCTTTCCCAAGCTTCATAATAGCAATCCGAGTTAAGTTGAGAGAATGTGGTGATTTCGTCCCTCAACCTGGCGATACTTTTAGGTCGGAAATATTTGTTCAACTTCTGATTCAAACTATTCCAACTGGTAATGCTGCATGGAGAAAAATTATACAACCATTTCCTTGCTGAATCTATCAAAGTGTAAGGAAAAAGCTTTAGTCGAATTGCTTCACTTGAAACACATGGATAATCGAATGTTGCACACATGTCCAAGAATCTTGAGATATGAGTATTGGGATTTTCAATAGGTTTCTCAAAAAATTGCAGTGCATTTTGGAACATGTTGATCACATCTGTCCTCAAGTAAAATTTTGGTTGACCAAATGTCGGATATACTGTACTGGATTGGCTCTCCACGACCGGTAGAATCATATACTTTCCCATCAATCTAATGTTTCATTGGCTGCAACTTCATTCGGTTGCGCTATACCCAGATTAGCCCCGGTGGCTATTTGATTTAGATTTTGTTTTGTCATGAGCTCTGCTTGCTGTTTTTGGTGTGCTTCTAATTGTTCTCTTCTTATCGACCTGATTGTTCGCTCGATTGTCAGATCAAATTAAGCAAGATCTTCGATTCTCGAACTTTGCATACAAAGTCCTGAAAAGGAAAAATAGAAAATACTGTAGTATTTTTTTAAATTAATGAACTAAACTAAAAAAATTAAAAATTAAAATTAAAATTAAAATAAAATTCAGATTAAAGGTAAATTAGTTAAAACTTATAAAAAACTATAGTCACCGGCAACGACACCAAAAACTTAGTCGTTTGATCACCCGCAAGGAAACGGGATCATGAAAAAGTAATAAAGTGGTGTGTAGAGTGTCGAACTCACAAGGACTATGTGTTTGATCAAGTTAAATCTAACACTACCTTTAATGGAATAGCAAAATCGAGTTGTAACTAAAAACTATTAAATCTATCAACTAAGTTAAAAGTAAAGTAAAAATTTATCAAATTTGCGAGAAGTATTGCTAAGATGTGAAATCCCCCTTGCTAATTCATTTTTAGTTCAACAATTTAAAATTATAATTTGAAATCATGCTTGTTGGTCAATATTTCTGTTTTAATTGAAAACCTCTCTCGATAGTTATCATATTCCCCTCATGTGACCTTCCTATCTCTCGATGAAAGATATGAACATGATAAATATATTAAACGAGCTAGAACATCTTTAACAACTATATGGAGCACAGAAGTATATTTCTATCCTCTATCAAACCTCACAATATTTATTATTTTGAGCTAATGATCTTATTATCTCTTTCGATGATAATAAAATTCACAAACAATTCAATTAATGACCAGTTAATTGAAAAGCAAATTAAACCATAATAAACATGCAAGAATTCAAACAAATTTAATGTCAATCTAATTATTCAAACAAAAAATTCATAACAAGGGTTCATCAAATCCTAACAATATGAAAAATTATCCTATCATGATATTGGAATTAAACAAATAAAGTTTGAACGACATCACCGAGTAATTGACGGAATGTGAATGATTTCCAAATTTCTTCCAAAGCTGCCACCTCAATCTGCTTCGGTTCCAAATTAATTCCTGTAATCAGCTGCCAATTTGTATATATATTTCAGCCCCTTTTTGTCTTCCCCAAGCTGCTGCTAATGTTGTATGTGTATAATTCACTACCACTTTTTTATTTCCAGCAGGCAGCTCGTTTTCCCTTATTCTTTCTTTGTCCAATGTGTGCGGTCTATGTATGTATATACAATATTGATAAGCAGCCTCAGCCCTTTTTTTTCTTATCATAAATGTAATGCAACGGACAAAAGAAAAAAAAAAGAAAGGAAAAAAAAAAAAAAAACAACAATGATAAAAGTATAAAAATTAGTTAGTCTAAATACTGACCTCCTGAGTCTTAACAATTGACAATGCTTAACAGGCAACTTTGGCCGTTGAGGTTTTAGCATCCTTTAGCATGGAAAATAAGCCGTTGCTTAATATATTTTTCCATCCAGAGATACACATAACTTATAATGGAGAGCGTAACGCCGACAATTTTATAAACATATACAGGCATGTTAAGACTTCTCTTTCCAGCATATTGTTGCAACCGTTTTTTATAAATGTGCAACATGTCCGTAATATAAAGAAGATCAGAAGACGATAATTATCATGAAAACGAATACTATATTCATTTACGAGGTTGTGACTTATAGCCAAAAGAATTACTTAATTTAAATTGCATGTCCTATATCTTGGTCATACTTTAGTTTTTCACTTTGGATTCCAAATTATTACTCAGTCTGCATTTGCCTCGTCATTCAAGTAAAGGAAGCCATATTTGTCGGGTTACAATTTGATAATTTGAATAAACCCATTTTTATATCTTTAGGCTCATATCCATGTTAGCTGCAAGTCCTATCAGCTTAATAGGCTTCATATTTGCGTAATTATAGGTAGGTAATACTGTTGAATCATAATTTTGAAAAAATACCTACCAGCTTAATTGGCTTTATATTTGCATATACTTATGTGTAGGTAATATTGTCAAATTCATAATTTAGCCACAAATCTATTTGAGATTACTTTCTTATCTACTAGTGACCGCTTCTGTTGTCACAACGGAAGAAATTATGGACGATGTACAAGACAAGCATGATGATATTTAGGTGGAATTTGATGATGACAACGATATGGACTCTGTGAGCATAATGGAAGGTAAAACCTTAGGGGAGAGATGGTATGATTGTGCCTGAGGTGGGTGTGCAATTTAAAGATGTAAAAGACATGCTTGAGTTGTACAAAAAATATGCTTATGAGGTTGGTTTTCTAGTAGAAAAGGAATTCAAAAGGGAGGACAATGGAGAGAGGATATGTAGTCGTGAAGGTCGAAGAAGCAATAAAACTAGCTATTCTCTGAAGCCACAACTAATAATAAGATGGGTTGTAAAGCCAGGATCTCTACATCTTCAGATATTTTATGGAGCCTGGAAAATTAAAACGGTCCACCTCAAACACAATCATGAAAGTAGTACTTCAAAGTCCTGGTTATATCGATGCAATAGAGAATTGAGTGGACATGTGAAATGCAAGCTTCAAGTGAATGATTTGGCAGGAATTTCATTACACAAAATTTATGATTCTATTGTTGCAGAAACATGTGGATATGAGAACATAACTTGCATGGTAAAGAATTTTCAAAATTATATTGAACAAGTAAGGCGATTAAGACTTGGAGAAGAAGATGCCATAACAATACAACATGGTTCTCAAGATTTTATTTTAGTATGGATTTAGACAATGAGTCAAGGCTGAAAAATGTATTTTGGATAGATAATCATTATAGGCAAGTAGATAACGAGTTTTAATGATTTTACATTTGATATAACTTACCTCACTAATAAGTATGGCAGCCCCTTTTGTTGGTGTGAAACATCATGGAAATCAACACTAGGTGGTTATGGTTTGGTATCAAATGAAGACACGAGTACTCTTGTGTGGTTGTTCCAAATTTTTGGCCGGATTTCCACCACCCACACTCCGATACCAGATGTTGAGGTTAAGGATCGACCACCAAGATGTTTACTTGGCTCAGTTTCTTCTTTCCAATCACACTACAACCAAAAATCAACCCAAGACAATGTCAAGCTCTTCCCACTTATGATTGCCAAGAGATTATCCATATAGGAGACTACAAATGTAGACAATAACACAATAACAATCACCACAAAGACAGAGATGAAGAGAGGCAGAGACAAGGCAGAAGGAGAAAACCAATATCTCACAAAAAAGAGGTGCACGGTTCGGATTCAAGAGAAAGAAGAGAAGAACCAATATATTTATCTTATGAGACCACATAAGGTAAGTCACAATAGGGTAAATAATG
>NW_019235430.1:146433-154771 GCF_002742605.1 Olea europaea var. sylvestris
CATCAAATGTGGGACACAGTTAACAAAATTTTAAACGAGAAAATTATATTTAAATCAAGACATTTATTTGCTCTACATATATTGAATCACACCATCTTTATCTTTAAACTTATAGGTAAACAAATTTATTTCTTTAATTTTATCTTCGAATTAATCTATTAGATAGACATTTGGAGGTTGTTTGGGCCCCTTTTTGGTCCAAAATGCATTTTAGAATAGTATTTTGATTGAAAATATTTATTTAAAAAATAAAAAAAAATTTTAAATTTACGTAAAATATTATTTTACTAAAGAATGTGATGTTCAAAATAAGAAAGAGGAAAATATATTATAGAAATACTGGGCACCAAACAAGTGCTAAGATAGAATTCCATTGAAATTTTAGTTAGCAAAAATAGAAAATTGTTCCACAATGATTTTATTTTATTTTTTAATTCCCTCCCCAGATGGAGGACAGCCTGCTGGATCTTTTGGATCGCATGGTCTGTTGGGTTTAGCGCCTGAATAGTCAATGCTGACCTCCATCTTTAGGCTTTCTTTCTCATTTCCTTTAGGATTTGCCACTTCAACTCTTCTGATGCCCTTCACAAATTACCAAGAATTAGATTCAAGTGAAAATACAACGAATGTAGTAGTTATAATGATAATAATAACAAAAACAACGGAGGGAAAACCTGAGAGAATTTTTTGTTGGGCAGCTCTTCTTTATTTGAAACAAAGCTTTGCCCTAAACCAGGTAAAAAACAATGATAAATTTCATATTTCATGCCATTATACATGATATAGTTGATGTTAAAATAATGATAGGAAATAAGGACAAAGTTCTGCATTGAAAAGTATAATTTACCCTTTGACATTGGAATTGCAGTAGAAGAGAGAATATGCATGTAAATCAAAAGAAACACGAAAAGCGTAAGGTAAACCTTCATTGCCATGTTGAGATTGTAGGTTAAATTCAATAGAAAGTAATGTGAAAATGGAGAAGGTTGATGGTTTTGATTTGATAATTCACAAGGATTAGTGATTATATAAAGCTGAAATAAGATGTGGTATTATTTGAGGATAAGAACAAATTAATTGGTGACTATACTAATTTAGTTTTGGTAATTAATTTCATTCTGTTTAAATTGATAAAGTCAAATCCTAATTAAATAGCCAAAAAACACCTCACAAAATATATATAGTATCTCATACATTGCTTCAAAAGATTTAGTGAACCTTTACAATAATGTCGAATTACAATAAATTGAGGACACCTAAATTTTAAAGGATTTCATTGAAATGCATTAAAATATTGGTTTGGAAAACATAAAATTTAATGAATTTCATTAAAATTCATTAAAATCTCAGATGTGAATACTTATAATTAGAAGAATTTTTAAATGAGTCATTATATTCACACAACAATTTTTATTTCTTACACCAAGTTTTAATTATGCATAAGGTTCTTAATCGTTGTTCATTTAGTACTTATGTCCATAACATTTTTCATGTCATTCTTATCCTCAAACATTTTATTAGTTAACTCATTTTGTATTTTTAATAACTGTTTTATGTTCAAAAGTCCATTGAAATAATGTTAAATAACTTATTTTTCCATATTTTTTGAAAGAAAGAAATAAATAAGTAGAACAAAAAATATTTTTCCCTCATTTCAAAGTACAAAAATAAAATATTTTGATATAAATCATCATCAAGGAAGAGTCGTGATAATTAATGGAATGTTGAAGATAATGATTCGAGGAAAAAGTTAAGAAATAATTGGTACAATGAGAAAATATTGAGGAGTTTAACTACAATTAAAATATGATGTATCAAACAAAAATTGTGGTGGTAATACAACAACCCTTTCTAAAATTCATCAAAATTTAATTGAGGACACCCCCCTTAAACAACATAATGAAGTTCTTCTAATTTTTTCAAAAACAAACATCATACATATTACATATTTGAATGTCTTCATTTTCATTTGTACATTAACATTATGAAATAATCAAACTCTTCTTGAAAGCGATTGTGTTAGGGTGTATGCCCAAAAAGTATATTTTTTCTAGTATAGAAAGATGTTTTATCTGTTGGGCAACATAAATTAAATGTGATACAAATTATTTGATCAATAATTTTTTTGTTCGTGATTGGTGAATAAAGTATGCACTTTATCCTGAGAAGATTTAGTTCTCATCTATTCTAACGATGTGGTAAATTAATGGATAGTCTTAAACAATAGAAGTGAGAACCTCCAAATAGTGACATTAATGCATTTTAACTATATGTATTGGATAGACGATGTGAGATTTAATTTGAGGAGATCATTGTGCTTAGTTTTAAAATCTCACTTGTTCACTGAGTGGACAGCCTTGATCCAAGTGATGAACCCTATTTGTGATTATCATTCTTCACTGGCTTCCATGAAAAATTCAGACTTTTTTTATGTTGCGATCACATAATAATGTAAACTTTGGGGCTCAAGAGCTAAATACAGGGCAAATTAATCATAAGTTGATATCATAAAGAGCATATTTTGAGTAGGAAGTGGAATTAATGCAATGGATTCAAAAGCCTCATAGCTCTCTCGTTTGGAAGAATCGAAACACATCGAAATGTTACCAATAGTAAAAATTGAGAACTTGTGTAAAAAGTGTAGATATGCATTTTTCAATTAGTTCGGTCATTTCATGGGTTTTAATGCATTTAATTAAGGTGTATTTGGATTTACATAGAGATATGAAATTGACTTAATTAAATAAATTCAATTTGAATTCGAGAAAGGTGAATTGAATGCGTTATAAGAATTCGACATGATAAACATAATCAATTTTTATAAAATTTGGTAATTGAGATTAAGAGGATAGTCATGGTAAACTTGAAACACTTAAATCATCATTAGAAAAGTCATATTTTATTGTTTTACTACATTTAAGATAAAAAAAAAAATTACAAAAATAAGATAAATTATTTCTATTTTTTTATTCAAATTAAAGTTAGAAATAATTTAAATAAAAATTAGATAGTCTTCTCGTGAGAATGATATTCGGACTCATTAGTCTACTATGTTAGCTGTTATGATTCATACACTTACAAGATATAAAATCGACAACGAGTGATTCAATCTGCTGTGTAAGTTATTCTATAGTGCTAAAATGCAGTGTATTAATTTGGGAGGAACATGAAAATATGTGTTTGTGCTCCTAAAGTCAACCATCATTTAATTCGAACTTACACAAACCCTCTCGAACAAAAAGAATCTAACCAATTTTACTTGTACATATTGTGCCCATCCATTGAAACGTGTTTGATTCTAGTAGTAAATTGGATTATAATGTTGCAAAGAACTCAGCAACAAATGTTTGAGGAATTAAGGTCTTATGGACATACTAGCAAGCACAGAGATTAATGAAATACACGATACAATATGATTATATGGAAAATGTGTTATTTTTCGAAAAGGTAAGATAGCAAATGTTGTGCAACTCGTTGTCTAAAAAATTATAGAGCAAATTACGTAAGAAGACCTCCCTTTGTTTTCCAAAATTTTAGAGAGGATAATTATATTCACACCATAATATTGCACCATATTTTAGTTAAATGTAATAATATTTGGAAAAAATAAAAGTTAGTTTATATTTTTTTAATTATTAATAACTATGACGATTTTTTTCCCTATCCCTACTATATAAAAAGGAGAATGAGAAGTTGTTGTAGTTAGCAACAGTAAGTTATTCTATTTTATCATATTGTAGTAAAATCTTTTTTTCCCCGCATCATGGAGTAAAAACGACGTGTTGTTGTTGATTGATACAGTAACATTTCATTTTATTTTATTTTTTTATCTCTTTTTACCTCATTTACAGTACACATTCACTGTTCAAAGTGTTTGGTTGCAAGCTACTGATTTTTGTTCATTGGCACATTTTCAATCAAATTTGACTAAAATTTCGTTAAAAAGGACAAACTTAAAATTTCTCTAAAAATTGGGAAGTTGGAGTTCTTAGTTTAAACAAAATAAAAGAGAAAAAAGAAAACAAAAAATTCGACCAGGGAGTGCACTCTCCGTGCATGGAGAGTGGACTGTGTACGTCTCCATGCACCACTCTCTGTGCACGGAGACATGCAGCTCTCCATGCATGGAGCAATCTATGTTCAACACCTATCTGTTACGTGCCTTTAACTTCTCTGCTTCTCTTCAAAATCTTGATCATCACAAAGAAGAATGCAGAAACAGAGCTCCAGTCAATATCAAAATTGGTGACCATAATAGCAATCATGAAAAAGCTGTTCAAGCATCAGAAGTGGACCTTTAGAATGCGAAGCGTGGAAAAGAATCAAACTCTATCTATCAATATTAAACTAAACTATCAAAGATTAAACCTTTCGCGTGCAAGAAATAGAAGTTCTTAACTTTTAAGCTGCAAAATCACAGGGAGTACAGAAGAACAAAACCCAGCAATATATATATAAAAGATGCCCACAACAAAACGAAGGAAGCTCTAACTTGTATGAAAGAAACAGAAATTTATTAATTTTTAAAATGTAAGAAATCGTGGGTAGCCAAAAAGAAACCAGATACTTAAAATGGAATAGATTTAAAATAGATACTGGCAAGTAAACTCAGTTAACTAACAAGGCTCCAACTTTTTAAGAGCAAGAAATAAAAATTCTTGAATTTTTAAAACGTGTAAGATCATGAGAAGCAAATATTATATAATTTAAGTTAAATTCACATCGTGTTTGTAAATCTTTATTGTTGACAATTTTGAACAATTATTGCATAGGCTATTATCAGAATGGGATTCGATAAACGACGTTTTTGACAACAAAATGAACTTTGAAGAGAAATTTTTTAATGGAAAAAATCAAGCACAAAACTTGAGGGAGAATTAACTCTAAATTTTTTATCTGTTGAGTACAAGTTTTCACAGCTTTGGACACAGTAAATAACATGAGAGGGAAAAGAAGAAGCAAAGTTGTCAATTAAAAAAATGTGCTAACGATAGATACCAAAAGAAAAGAGAGTTTGGGAAAGAAAAAGCAAAAGTTATCAATTAGAAAAGTGCTCATGATATATACTAAAAGTTATCGACAAGAATTCCTAAGTTTTGTTCTCGTTCATGTTCGTGTTCGTGTTCATGTTCATGTTCACCTGAACAATATAATAGCCATTATAGTGTAACATTAGCGTGGGACTAGTGGGATCTTATGTGAAAATGAATTTTGCAAGAATAAAAATATATATGTGAGAATTAATTGCAAGATGCAAATTAAAAAAAAAAAAGTCAATTAGTAGAAAACGTCTCCCAACAAGTACCCAATAGTTAGGAAGTAACTTAGAAAAATGAGACAAGCTGACGCCGGGTAGGATAGTGATTATCCTATTGGCTTGTTGTAGCAGATGATTCGCAAGAAAAGAACGATAGAAAACGCCCAAAAAACAGAGGAAATACTCTGAATTCAACTCAATATTATTAATAATGCTGAATACTGAAAACGAACCCACAAGCCGGATTAAATAGCTGCGAAATACGAAATTATTGGAAAATTACCAAAAATGGCAAAATCCCGAAATTATACCAAAATAAAATATTAAGTAAAAGAAGTAAGTTGCCAAAAATTTGGCTTAATTCGAGTTCTCTAACATATAGAAAAAAGAAAACTAAATATTACCATAAATTGTAAAAAATAACTTAAAATTGAATTTTGGAAAGGAAAATAGTGGATTTTGGGCTTAAAATTGATGTCCACCCAGCAAAGTTGGGTGTCCACGACGTGCGCGCCGAAGAGAGCTTTCCGAATTGGGGTCATAATAGCGATTCCGATAACCGTAACCAAAGTTATGGCTAAATTACCAAAGACGCGTCAAAATCTCCCAATTAAGGAAATAATGGTGATTTACTTTCCATCTTTGCGCTGATTCGCCATCTCATGGTATCTCAGCGCCATCATCGTACAATCTGACAAATCAGCATCACTTGACTCGGATCCTCCTGCATCAGTCGCCCCGGGTTGAAAAGAACTCGCCCTCGTGTTCACAGTAATTTCATCGGACTCCATAAAACAAGGGCTTAGGTGTTTTACGTTGAAGACGTCAGAGGTCTTCAAATGGCTTGGGAGGCGCAACCTGTAAGCATTATCATTGATCTTCTGCAGCACTTCACAAGGTCCAATCTTCCGCTCCTTTAGCTTATTGTATTCCCCAACTGGAAAACGATCACGAGCTAATACTGCCCAAACAAAATCACCAACATCAAACAACACCTGGCGTCGATGACTATCTGCCTGAACTTTGTACTTAGTATTACTATCCTGTATGGACAGCTTCACCTGCTCATGGATACCTCGAAGATGTTCAGCCATCTCATCAGCTTTATTATTGAAGCGACCCACACGTGGAATTGGAGCCAAATCAAGTACTCCGGATGGATTTCGACCATATACAATTTCAAAAGGACTCAGTCCGGTGGTTCTATTCCTCGACCGGTTATAAGCAACTCTGCTTGAGGTAATGCCAAATCCCACTGCTTCGGTTTAGTCCCGGCTAAACTTCTCAAAAGATTTTCCAAACTCCTATTCACCACCTCAGTCTGACCATCTGTTTGGGGATGGTATGCGCTGCTAAAATTCAATTTCGTTCCAAGTTTCTCCCACAAACTCCTCCAGAAATGACTCATAAACTTAGTATCACGATCAGAAGTAATTGACTGTGGGACACCATGTAAACGCACAATCTCTCTGAAATAAAGACGAGCAATCCGAGTAGCATCCATTGTCTTCCGGCAAGCCACAAAATGAGCCATCTTTGAGAATCTGTCAACCACAACAAAAATGGAATCCATCGCCCGCTGTGTACAAGGTAAGCCCAAGATAAAATCCATACTGACATCAAACCAAGGAGCTTCAGGTACGGGTAATGGTGTGTACAATCCAGCATTAGTAAGAGCCCCTTTAGACCGTTGACATACATAACACCGCTCCACATAATGCGCCACATCACTGCTCAACTTGGGCCAGTAATAATCAGAAGAGACCAATGCCAATGTCTTGTCTCGCCCAAAATGTCCTTCGTTATGAAGTTCACTAATAATCTGCTGCCTTAGTGAACAATCCGGAATGCATAACTGCAATCCACAAAACAGGTAACCATTATGTAAAACAAAATCATGTCGATGATTATCAGTTACCTCCCGAATTATCTTCCCAAATGAAGGATCCATAGTATACATATCAGGAAATGCCTCAAATCCGACAATCTTGGTGCTCATGGTGGTGAGGAGTAATGTGCGACGACTCAATGCATCTGTTACTCGATTCAAACTCCCTGCTTGATGCCTGAGTGTGAAAGTAAACTCCTGCAAGTACGCCACCCACTTTGCATGTCGCCTACTCAACTTGTGCTGACCATTGATGTATTTCAAAGCCTCATGATCAGTAACAAGGATGAACTCCCTCTGTACCAGGTAATGGCGCCAATGCTTCAGAGTCTGAACTATGGCATAGAACTCCAGGTCATAAGTGGAATAATTTTTCTTTGATCCCGATAGCTTCTCACTAAAAAAGGCTACTGGACGCCCCTCCTAACTCAGAACACCACCAATGCCAACTCCAGACGCATCACAATTTACCTCGAACATCTTTTCAAAATTCGAAAGTGCCAAGACTGGGGCCTCCGTCATCTTCTGCTTAACTAACTGAAGGCTAGCCTCTGCCTCCTCAGTCCACTGAAAATCACGCCCTTTAAGGCACTCTGTGATAGGAGCAATCAAGGTACTAAAGTTTCTGATGAATCGACGATAGAAGGATGCCAATCCATGGAAACTCCTGACATCGTGCAAAGTTTTTGGTTTCAGCCAATTCAAAACTGCCTCAATTTTGGATTGATCTGCATGAACACCATCAGTAGACACAACAAAACCCAAAAAAGTTACAGAAGTTGTGAAGAAAGAACACTTATTCTGATTGATGAATAAGTGCTCCGTCCTCATTACATCAAAGACAGCATGAAGATGATTAAAATGTGACTCCCATGTCAGACTATAAATAAGTAGGTCATCAAAATAAACTATCACAAACTTCCCCATGAAAGGCCGTCAAACCTGATGCATAAACCTTATAAAAGTGCTGGGTACGTTGGATAGTCCAAAGGGCATGACCATCCATTCATACAACCCATGCTGTGTCTTGAACGCGGTCTTCCACTCATCTCCAGGTCTGATTCTGATCTGGTGGTATCCACTTTTAAGGTTAATTTTTGAGAAAACCTTAGAATCGGACAATTGATCCAACATGTCGTCCAGACGGGGAATTGGAAACCTGTACTTCACTGTAATCCTGTTAATTGCCCTGC
>NW_019235430.1:157826-168697 GCF_002742605.1 Olea europaea var. sylvestris
TAATTTGTTAAATCATTCAGTTTCTTTTCTTTATCAGTTGGATTGGATGAGGTGAAGTAGTATGTGAAAACGAAAAAATACTATAGTGAGGGTGACTGTGCATGAAGTTTCTTTTACAAATATGAATACCTTAAATTCCTCACTGATCCCATTGGCCCCCATCTCTCTCCGCCACTAATTTTAACAAATAGCTATATAAACTAAAATCAAATATCATACAACGCAATGTAAAGTACCAAAAAAACTACTCGAAGTCAGTAAATATTTCAAATGATTCATAGCCATATGGCCCATGCCAGAAAATTCAAATAACATATATTACAATTTCTATCTTACGAATATAACATAATATAGATTATAATCAAATAACACATAGATTATAACTCTCAAAAGCTAGATAAAACACAATTTTATTTTTTATTTTTTCCAATTTCAAGTGTTAATTTCCTATCTTAGCCAAGATAACGTTTATCGAATATTTTGAATTTTGATTTGATTGGGTCTTTTTCTCGTATTGACCTTTAAAAAAAAATTTATTAGTAGCTTTAAATCACCATGTCCGACTTTTTTTTTTACGTCACTATCCATGTAGCTTAGAAGTGCTTGTAAAAATGAGTGATGTTGGGTTCACCATTTCCTCAAATTCATTTCAGATCATATGAAACTTTAGGAATAAGAATTAAGGATCCAAACCATGCACAATAGCGGCAAAGAATTAAGGATCCAAACCATGCGCAATAGGGAAAACCTATGATCGTCCTTCTCCAATTAGGTTTCGTCGAAGAAATTTATTGCACATTTCATTCAAGATGAATAGAAAACTATGCCACAGCATTGATACTATTGGTAAGGTGGTAAACCTTTGAAAGTTCATGAGGAATAATGTTATCATATAGATAAAAACATTTATAAATTAACATGAACATTCATAGTGGTGCAGGTCCTAAAATCAAATTATTGTTCAAACTTTCGAGTTCAAACATCATGCACTCTGGTGATTATTGTCCCATGGGCAAAGAGTTGCACCAGTATTGACAAATTTTGGATAATATAAATTCTACACATTCCATACTAATAATAACATAATAAATACAATACTCATGCAACGCATGAGACCAAGACTAGTTTTAACTAAAAAGATCCCATTTAAATCAAAAGCATAAAAAACCATATAAATAAAGAAAAAATATAATTTAAATAATAATAAAATAACAATTTCAAAACAGTATAAAATGGTAAATGAGAAATATATATTGGCATGATATTGTTAATAAAGGCGAATTTTATACGAACTGCGTAGCAACGATGGCTAGGAAACCCACAACTATATTGAAACCAAACCCAAGAAAGCCAATAAAATCGAGGTTTTGAATTTGACCCAAAAACAATGAACCAAGCAACCAACAAACAAATTTGCTGACCTCTAGATCACAAAATTAGTGAATCTCACCCGAATTTGTGAACGCCACAAGAAAAATGATTTCTTGAAAAGTTTGGATTGTTCAATGAAGAACAAGAAAAGTGGAAGCAAACAGTCCCTTGTATAAATTCTCTCAAATATAAAAGTTGATTACAATGAAAAATAAAATATCCTATTTATACTAAACCCTAAAAACTAATTTAAAATGGAAAATAACTTTTAAAAGATCACAAAAGATCAATCAAAATAAAATTCTAGTGTAATAAGGTAACTCATGAAAAAGAAAGAAAAAAAAGGAAACTCTTGCCTCGAATTTACTCTATGTGACCGCACGTGTAACTCTATGCGGTCGCATAGAAGTTACATTGGCCCCCAGTGAATTCTTTGCACTCCACCATGCAGTAGCACGGTTTGGGACACTATGCGACCACATAATGTCCTTGCTAGTTCCAATTTTAGCCGCTCGAACCAACATGCTCCTAATTATTTCGGCCTTCAACCCCAACATCAAACGTGGACTTTGGCTTGTTAACTCCAACAGTTTGTACTTCATAGCTTGAACAAGTAAATGGCCAGCTTTACTATCTCTATTTGTTCTCGATCGTGCCCTTGGCTTGCCATTAACATACTTCGAACACTTACTAGCTTGATGCCTTTTTCAGATCACATCAGAATTTGTTACCAAAAGTAAACTTGAAGGGAAGTTTTTGAAATTTAAACTAGATAATTGCCATGAACCTATATGAGAATAAAACTAAAGATTTATTTGTACATATTACCTAGCATATTAAATTACAACATCTAAAACATAAATTTTATTTAACTTAACGTACTATAGAGAAGATAAATTTATTTATTTAAATTTTACCATCAACTTATTTTGTTATATATATATATATATATATATATATATATATGGGGAGAATGGATTTGTTTCGTCAAATGTGTGACACATTTATAATTTATATAAATGAGACAACTATATTTAAATTTAAGACATTCATTTGCTCTATACACATTGAACCACATCATCTAAATCTTTAAGCTCAAGAGTGAAAAAATTTATTTACTTTAATATTATTTTCAACTTAATCTATGAGACATTTAAGATAGACATCCATTGAAATTTTTGTTAGCAAAATTTGCAAATTGTTCCACAATCTATAAAAAAACACAAAAAAAAAATTTTTTTTAAATAAATAAAGAAGAAGGAAGAAAGCCTAAAGGTTTCTATATGAAAAATAGACATTGTTCTCACTTATATTTCTTCAAAACTTCATTTCATTGTCTTAAGCACTCCTTCTGTATACTATCAACGATCCATCAAAACTCTCTTACATTTTATTTATTAAACAACTATGTCTAACTTAATAATTTATTTAACATCTTTAATACTATGACCATTTATGATTTTTTTAGAGAGCGTATTCAATTGGGACTTCTGAAAATTTTGATGGACTTCTTTTAGGTGATGACTTTTGTGCATTTCATAGATCTCTTATAGATTTATATGGAATTAGTGGAAGTCTTTCATAGACTTCTATGAATTTTCATTTTAAAATTTGTATAGACTTTTGAAGACTTTCATTTAAAATAGAATTCAGGTGAATCTAGTGTGAAATTCTCATATACGAGGTGTTAGTTTCCACAATTTCCCTTTTCCTTCCCCCTTCTTCTATATATATATATAGAATAAGAGAGAGAAAGAAATATAAATGAAATATAATTAATAAAATCATACATGTCCATAGAAGGTTAAAGGAAAGAAAGAAAGAATCTTTTTTATTTTATTTTATTTTTTATTTTTTGTGAATATCTCCCAAAATCTCGTGATTAATAAGAGACAAATTTCAAGATTTTATATGAATATTTTCTACTTAATAGTTAGTACTCCAGAAACTTTTATAAAAATCTTTAGAATTCGTTAAAATTTGAATTCCTCAAGACTTATAGAAACTTCTAGAAAATTTTAATTGAATACACTGTAACTTTTAGAGACTTTTTTAAAGCCTATAAAAATCTTGATTGAATATACCATGACTTTTAGAGAGTCTCAAGTCAATATCCTCGAACTTTTTTAAATCCTTGAAAGTCATTAAAAGTCTCAATTGAATACACCCCCAATAGATTTCGCAACCCCACAACATTACACATGATCTTTGTTGATATAATTATTCAATACTTAATATAATTTTACGACAAAGTAATGCTAGTTTAAAAAAAGCCAACTTGTTCATATATAGACGATTGTACATTCGAATGTAAATATTGTCAATAGACATAATTACATATATTTGTCCATAGATAAAGACATGGAAATTAATAGAATTAGACTTTTACAATGAATCATTTTTTTTTTTTTAATTCTCTGCCTTAATGATCAGTTATGGACGGCGGGTGGAACATTCGGATCATTGGAACCATGGTCTCTACGGCCTGAATAGTCAATGCTGACCTCCATCTTTGGGCTGTGCTTATTTCGTTCAGGATTTGCCACTTCAACTCTTTACATGCCCTTCACAAATTACCCAGATTTATATTCAAATTTCAACTAAAAGTACTATGAATATAATCAAAAGGTTCAAGTAAAATTACATAAGATTCTCTATGTAATCCGTTAATAATTTGTCTATAAACGAACAAGCAAAGTGATAACCTGAGAGAGTTTGTTGGTGGCAACTTCTATTTCTTGATTGCTTGAAATAAAACTTCCTAAAATAATAATAATAATAATAATAATAATAATAATAATAATAATAATAATAATAATAATATCCACTAGGCATTAGTTATTTTATAGTACTGAAATGTAATGTATTAATTTCAGAACGAACAAGAAAAAAAATGGGTTCGTGCTCTTCAAGTCAATCATCATTTAATTCGAACATTAAAGAAACCCTCTCGAGCAAACAAATTTAACAATATTTAGTTGTACATATTCGGCCAGTGCATTAAAACATGTTTAGCCTCTATTTGGTTCAGATACACATAAATGTTTTAGTAGTATTGATAAAAATTGATAAAATATGTGTTTGAAAAATTGATAAAAGTTATGAGTCTCATGAAATTTATGGTTGAAAATAAACTTGAGAAAAATGAATTTACAAAAATGAGTGACCGAAAATGAACATAATTCTTATTGCATAATGGACTATAGCATAGCAATGAACTCAGGAACGTTTGAGGTATTAACCTTTTAAGGATATACTAGCGTTAACATAGATGAACTGAAACCACGACACGACGTGCACGATCTGTGAAAAATGTTTTATTTATTTATTTATTTTTTAAAATAAAGTAAGACACGAAACGTTTTGGAATGCATTGTCTAAACTAATATAAAGCAAATTACATACAGAGACCTCCCCTTTATTTTCTAAAATTTCATAAATCGCAATTATAATTATTTTACAATTTAAAATTTTTTGCACTATTCATCATCATTTTGCAAAAAAAAGAAAAATCAAATTTTGTTAATTTTTAGTATTGAATCCTATCTAAATGAAAACAAAAGTATGAAAAAGTGTATCTAAATAAATACTAATTAGAAAAATATAACTTAAATATTGTTGAAGTTGTCCCACATTGGTTGTAAATGAAGTTAGTATTCAGTTTATAAGTGTGAGGGAAAACCTCACCTTTTGAACTAGTTTTTAGGGGTAGTAGAGTCTCAATACCACCCAACACTAATATCAGAATTCTGTTTATCAACAAATCTCCGGTCCAATAGTCACGGAGATACAAGTATGTGTGAAGGGGAGATGGATTTGATCTCTCGCAAGCCCTGTTGTGTGAGGCCTGCAAAGCCCAATGTGCGAGGGGAAAATTTTTGAGGTTGTCCCACATTGGTTGTGGATGTGGTTGGTATTCAATTTATAAATATGAGGGAAAGCCCCATCTTTTAGCTAGCTTTTTGGGTGAGAAATGCCGAATACCATCCAAAAAATATAATAAATAACAATTTCAAAGTAGTATAGAATGGTAAAATGAATGTTAGCAAAGGGTGAATTTGTTACCAAAAGTAAACTTCATGGAAGTTTTTTAAATTTTAAAAATAGATTAAAGGTCTCTATAATTATCGTAGACCTATAGCGAGGATAAAACTAAACTTATTATTATTATTATTATTATTATTATTATTATTATTATTATTATTCTTCTTCTTCTTCTTCTTCTTCTTCTTCTTCTTCTTCTTCTTCTTATTATTATTATTATTATTATTATTCTTCTTCTTCTTCTTCTTCTTCTTCTTCTTCTTCTTCTTCTTCTTATTATTATTATTATTATTATTATTCTTCTTCTTCTTCTTCTTCTTCTTCTTCTTCTTCTTATTATTATTATTATTATTATTATTATTATTATTTTGTAGATATTAGCCTATTGAATTACCTTATTTAAAACTTAAGTTATTACAGATAAAATAAATTTATTTAATTTTTACCATTAAACTGTATACTTTGTTACACAAACAATGGATTTTTTTCATCAAATGTGGGGCACAACATATATTGAACCGCATCATCTATATCTTTAAACTTAAGACTAAACAAATTTATTTCTTTAATTTTATCTTCAAATTAATCTATTAAACATTTAGAGCCTGTTTGAGTACCTTTTTTTTTTTTGTCCAAAATGCATGTTAGAATAGTATTTTAATGAGAATGGTTAGTTAAAAAATAAGAAAGAATTTTGAGTTGCGTATAATATTATTTTATTGAAAAATATGTGGCTAAAAATAAGAAAGAGAAAATTATATTATAGAAATAATGAGGACCAAACAAGCGCTAGGATAGACTTCCATTGAAATTTTTGTTAGCAAAAATAGCAAATTGTTCCACAATGCCTTTGGAGCAACAAAAAATAACAGGTTTCTAAATAATGTATTAAACCTATTCTCCCTTATATTTCTTCGAAATTTCGTTTTATTCTCTTACGCTCTTCTTCTACTACTATTAATGATCCCATCACAAATCTCTCACATTTTATTTATTAAACAACTATATTCAATTTTATAATTTATTTAGGGCTTTAATACCATATCCATTAATTATGATTTTCCTAGATTTCACACCCCCACAACACTGCACATTGTCTTTGTCGATATAATTATTCAATACTTAAAATAATTTTAGAACAAAGCAATGCGAAATTAAAAGCCAGTTTTTTCATAGTCGATAGTACTTTTACATGTCAAAATTGTCAATAGACATAATACATAGATTTGTCCTTGGATAATGACATGGAAATTAATAGAATTAACTTTCAAAATGATTTTTTTTTTTTTTAATTCCCTCCCCTGATGATCTTGTATGGACAGCCTGTTGGGTCGTTTGGATCACAGGGTTGATGGTGTTTAGGGCCTGAATAGTCAATGCCGACCTCCATCTGTAGGCTTTCCTTCTCATTTCCTTCAGGATCTACCACTTCAATTCCTTTGATGCCCTTCACGAATTACCAAGAATTAGATTCAAGTTTCAACTGAAAATACAACTAATGTAGTAGTTATACTGATAATAATAACAACAACAAACGAGGGAAAACCTGAGAGAATTTTTTGTTGGGTAGCTCTTCTTCTTTATTTGAAACAAAGCTTTGTCCTAAACCCGGAAAAAAAATGATAAATTTCATATTTTATCCCATTATACATGATATAGTTGATGTTAGGAAATAAGGACAAAGTGCATTGAAAAGTATAATTTACCCCTTGACATTGGAACTGCAGTAGAAGAGAGAATATGCGTGTAAATCAAAAGAAACACGAAAAGCGTAAGATAAACCTTCATTGCCAGTTAATGCACAAGAATTAGTGATTATATAAAGCAAAGATAAGATGTAGTGTATTAATTGAGGATAAGAACGAATTAGTCGGTGATTAGGTGTCCTCAATTGCAATTGTCATGGATTTTAAAAATCATTTCAAATTTAGTTGTCTTCAATTGAGATTTTATGGATTTTAATGTAGTCCATTAAAATTTCCCCAATTGAGATTTTAATGAAATTATTTAAAATTCATGTATCATCAATATCCAGTGGATTCTAAAATTTTCATTAATAGAAATATTTTAAAAGATTTGGATGAATTTCAATCTTAAAAATAAATATAACCAAATCTTTTGAAATTTCACCATATTTGATGAGATTCTTATGGAATTTGTAAGAATCTATTCAAATTCATAAAATTCATTAGAATTCTTAATCTTTTAAAATTCATTAAAATCTTAATTGAGAACACCCACGTTAGTTTTGGTAGTTAATTTCATTCTATTTAAATTGATAAAGTCAAATCCTAATTAAATAGCCAACAAACTCCTCACAAAATATATAGTATCTCATACATTGATTCAAAATATATAGAGAACTGTTACAATAATGTCAAATTACAATAAATGGAGCACAATTTTATTGGGTGTTCTCAATTAAGATTTTGATGAATTTTAAAATATTACAAATTGTAATGAATATCGTGGATTAGAATAGATTCCCACAAATTTCATAAGAATCTAAATTAAATGGTGAAATTTCGAAAAAATAAAAATAAAAATTGTTATATTTATTTTTAAATTTGAAATATATCCAAATATTTAAAAATTCCTCCATTAGTGAAATCCTTATAAATTCATTAGTTATTGAGGAAATCTAAATTTTAAAAAATTTCATTGAAATGCATTAAAATCTATTTCATTGTAACTCTTTTTTCAGACTCTATAAATACGGATCTTGATTCTCAATAAAATATACACTTGAATTTTGACTCCTCTCTCTCTCTCTCTCTCTCTCTCTCTTCATAACCGATTTCGCGACAAAATATATTGCCGCAAAAATTGAGATTTTGTTACAAAAGTAACTTAGGGACGACAATACGTTTGTTGCGGGTATTGTCACTCTATATAAGTCGCAAAATGTGTTCTGCGACACTTTTCGGCCATTCATTGCATTAACAAAATCACGACTCACTTGTGTGACATAGAAAATACAAAATTGCAACACAAAATTTGTAGCCATAATGTCGTCGCAGTATATATGTCGAGAAAAATTTAAAGGGCAACAAGTCCGTTTGCAATGAATATTCCAATAAAGTTTTTACGAGAAATATGTTTGTTGCGAACGTTGAGTCACCGAATATATTTTGCGACTACTTTCGATCATCCATCACATTAACAAAATCGCAACATTATTTATTTGCCACAAAAAATATGAAATACCAGCACGATATTTGTAACTATAATCTCCTCGCTATGCGTATAAGTCGCAAAAAAATAAAAGGGCGACACGATAGTTTGTTGCAACAATTATTCCAATAAAATTTTTACGAGAAAAATATTTGTTGCGAATATTCTTTTAAAGGTGCAACTTTTGTTACCTATTTTATTTTGCAACAACACGTGCATGTAGTAATATATTTTTAATAATAAGTAATGTTTGTCGTGAAATATGTTTTACAATGTATTTGATATGTCACATAATGTATTTTAATATATTCCATATTTGTAGTACAATATATTATGTAACAAGTGATGTTTGTATTTAAATTTATTTTGCAACACTAATAATCTATTGCGCCATCATTTGTGCAATGAGTATAGTTGTTGCCTAATTTATTTCTTGATTATTTATATACGTCACATATTTTATTTTACTACATAGAATATTATTATGAAAAGTATTTTGTGACAATGAACTTTTATTTACGTGTCAACTTGTGCTTGTAGTTAAATTTATTCCGCAACACAAAGGGTTTGTTGCTTCAAGCATGTACAATTGTCGCCTAATTGATTCTATTTTTATTTACGTATGTCGTAGATTATATTTTAAACACAATTTTCGATTTCTTTCATGGTAATGGAATTGTTATTGACTTACTTAACTAGGAATAACTCGTAACTTTATGAAGAGCATGCTTCAACATACAATGATTAAAATATAATTGATATCAAAATAGGAAAAAAAACCATATCAGTGTCAACCAGATACATATAGATCAAGGTATTATCTGCAAACTTGGTTGCCTCTAAAATCAAAACAAATACAAATAAACTATGGTACTAGTAATTTCAATGTCGAGTTACTTAGAATGATCCACCAAACTCGAAAATTAGAAAATAGAACTAAAAATATGGAAGAAATAACAAAAACTCACGAAACACCCTAATAACATTCTTCACTCTAGAGATATGCTTTCAACTGACCATCAACATGTTCTTTGGGTAAATGATAATTCCTATTGAGAAAAGCTCCATAACTTTAGTCAAACATGTACGTATAAAAGGTAATGAAATATGAGCTTAAAGAAAATATTTCAAATATCTCACATTGAATATAAGCAAAAGATCAACAATCATCACAATAAACAATTAAATATATCTCATTAGTCAATCAATCTAACCTTAACTGTGAATAAAAATTCTAATCAACTATCGATTGATGCATCATCAGTACTCGAATCTGTAGAGGAAAGGGAAAATGTAATCATTAAAAAATAAAATAAAAATATTGCACAAACACACACACACACACACACACACATATAAAGAATGTTTTACTTACCGATATCACTATCACCATCATCATCATCATCATCATCGTTACCATCTAGAGATTTCTCATCTTCACTGTAATATTCATTCAATATATCATCTTCCTCTCCTGAAGTATCATATATAACATTATTCATATTTTTATTTATTGATTCCACATCTATTTGCAGTGCTTCATTTTCAATAATATCCGGATCAACATCTCCTCTATATGCTTGAGAGTCAAGATCTTCTTGTTGTATTGGCAAGACAATATCTGATGATTCATTTTCCTTAAATATTGCTTGCTCACTACCACTCATTTTTTCAGGAATGTCCCATATGCCTCTTTGTTGTACATTTTTGACTACCTTCCATTGTGAACCCAACAAAAGATCATTCATATAAAATACTTGTTGTGCTTGGATGCCAAGTATATTAGAATCATCCATATACCATTTGTGATTCACATTGATAGAAGTAAGATGATAATCTATGACTATTCTTTTTTGCTTTGGATTATTATCATACCAATTACACTGGAACAAAATGACATGATACTAAAAAAATATACCAACTCAATAACACACACAGTATATCGAAAAAGTTGATGTCTTCATCTCCCGGCGTCATCCCTCCACTATTTTGTGTTATACAACTATCATCTCAATCTTTAACAATGAATCGTATCTCATTAGCAATACAACCCAAATAGAAAAATATTCTAAAATCGGTTTATATGCTAATGTATACAATTCTTTGCTTACACATGAATCTTTTTTATTATATAATCTCGTTATCTGTGTTAATAAAAACATATTAATCAATATACCTTCATATGTGAATGTTATGTTGCTTTAATAAATAAATAAGACACGTATTATATCTTACATGTGAAGCAAACCATCCGGGAAACAATTTTTCTTGTTTTTTTTTTT
>NW_019235430.1:169190-170195 GCF_002742605.1 Olea europaea var. sylvestris
TTTTTTTTTTTCCAAATTGTGAGCTCCATGTGCTCACTACAGAAGGAGATGCAATTAAATACTACAACACATTAATAATTAATAGCAAAAAAATTTAAAATTTGATTAAGAACTTACTCTAAATATTACCAAACTTCATCACAGCTATTTAGGACATACAAATGCGCTTTATCAATTTCCCATTTTGAAGGTAAATTTGATTCTACATGACCTAATAGTCTAGTATTTTGAGAGAAGTATGACAAGCTTGTAGATGAAGTGCCACCATCATCATTACGCTTAGCTCGATTAAATCTTATTTCAATGTCATTGAAATACATCAAGCAAAAATTCAAAGACTCATTAACAGTATATGCTTCAGCAATTGATCCTTCAAGTCGAGCTTTATTCTTAACATAACTCTTATATCGACCTAATATTTTGTCATCAAATATTGCATGAAAAGTTTTGAAAATAATAAGTCAATGAACAAGTATATATATACAATATTAGCAATTACCTTTCAATTGGGTACATCCATCTATATGCAACGAGACCTCCAAGTTTTGCTTCTTCACGTAGGTGCACAGCTAAATGAACCATTACATCAAAAAATGCCGGTGGGAAAATTCATTCTAGTTTACATAAAATTATAATAATCCATTCTTCCAGCTTCTCTAAATCATTGATGTTCAATGTTCTCGAAAATATTTGTTTAAAAAAACAATAGAGCTCTACAATTGCAGTACGCACATCCTTTCGCAAAAAATTTTGAATAACAACAGGAAGAAGTTATTGTAACAACACATGACAATTATGAGTTTTCAAACCTAATATTATGCCTTCATTTTCTCAAACACATTTAAAAATATTTGATGCATATCCAACTGGGAACTTCACAGATTTCAAGAACCGGCAAAATATTATTTTTTCCTCCAATGTCAATGTGTAAGAAGAATGAGGTTTCAAAAATCCATTACCATGTGGTTTTAAATGCAATTCTTTTCTAATCTTCATATCTTGCAA
>NW_019235430.1:180683-182619 GCF_002742605.1 Olea europaea var. sylvestris
AGATTACTTCAGTTGAATGAAATGGATGAGTTTCGATTGGAAGCCTATGAGAATGCAAAACTCTACAAGGAGCGCACAAAAAAATGGCATGACATGCACATTCAAAGAAGGAAGTTTGAAGTTGGGCAACAAGTTTTGCTGTACAATTCTAGACTCAAACTTTTTCCTTGTAAATTGAGGTCTAGGTGGTCAGGGCCATACACCATAGTCAAGGTGTTTCCTTATGGAACAGTTGAAATAATGCATGAAAGTAAAGGGACCTTTAAGGTTAATGGACAACGGTTGAAGCCATATTGGAACGGTGAATTTTCGAAAGAAAAATCAACCGTTCAACTTGCAACACCAGAATGAATGAACAAAAAGTCGAGCTCTAGACTATAAATCGAGCGCTTAATGGGAGGCAACCCATTCTTCTATCTCCTTTTGCTATTTTAATTAACTATTGCATTACATGTAGTTTTAGGGACTGCATTAATTTAGGAACTCATGCATTTAAATGGGTAGTGTTGGACACATTTTAAGTGATACTTTCAGACCTGGACCAGTAACTTAGGCATATTTATTTATTAAGTTCATTTTATTTTGACATGGTTATCTAGGTTCATCGTTAACATCTTAGCATTCTATTGAGCTTACATTGATGTGATATGCATCTTTAAGGTGGTACCTAAATCTCAATCTTTCTTGGTATGAACTTATTGCAAATATCTAACTTTTGTGTGCTATCACTAATATTTATTTTGAATACTTGAAACAGAGAATTAAAGCCTCACAACAAAGAAAAGCTACAGCTGTCATGATACCTACCAATTGGAGCAGCCTGATTATTCATCGCATCCACATTTACCCCGGGGAGTTTTTGATCCTTACCCCTTACTTTGTTTAGTTTTGCTTATACATTGGGGACAATGTAGTATTTTAGTTTGGGGATGGGTGAGTATTAGGATACCTAGAATACATATTTTTCAACTGCTAATCGAGTCCGTATAACTGTTATAAAATAAATAAATAAAAAAATAAAAATAAAATCATTCAAAAAAAATAAAAAAATAAAAAAATAAAAAAAAATTTGTTTAGTAGCGTTGACGACTTGCCGTCTATGAAGATATTATTTGTTTGAATTGAGTACATATTTAGTTAGATGCCGGATAACATCTTAACTTGTACTTTCACTTTAAAACTTATCCATGTTAGATTTGATTATTTGAGCACAGAGCCATAATGATTTATCACTTATGTTGGTATACAATGTAATTTTTGTGGAATTGTTGATGTTGTTGACTTAGGTTTGAATAAAATTCCCAAGTACCTTATTTAGAAACCAAACTGGAAAAAAAAAGCAGTTTGGGGGTGAGAAGGTTAGTGCTTGTCTTCCTAGAAGTGCGATGGTTTGGAATTCTCGGACCCCAACGTTAATTGAAAGGGTTTGAGTTAAAAAGTCTAAAACGGGCACTGATCATTATACATTTTTTTTACTTCTTTTTGTAGCCTTTATGACCCGAGTGATTAAGCCTGCAAGGGTATCTAAAAACCTGATGCCCTATAGTCGTCTGACTTGGGAGTCATCGGCCTAAAACTCGTTACATGGGTCATTTAGAAAGCTTAATGGAAAGAAGCTTTGCACATAAGAAAAAAAATAAAAATAAATAAACAGTTGGATTCTCATATCAAAAGAAAAAGCAACACATCTTCTACTTATTTTCGTAGCCTTTTTGACTCGGGTTATTAAGCCTGCAAGGGTATCTAAAAACCTGATGCCCTATAGTCGTCTGACTTGGGAGTCATCGGCCTAAAACTCGCTACATGAGTCATTTAGAAAGCTTAATGAAGAGAAGTCTTGCACAGGAGATGTCAAAAAAAAAAAATGAAGAAGAAAATTTGAGATATAATTTATCAAAAGTGAGATGTGCCTAGTAATGACTTTGAGATTTGAATT
>NW_019235430.1:186854-187524 GCF_002742605.1 Olea europaea var. sylvestris
CTCTGGTAAATTGGCTTAACCCGTTAATTTTTCAGCATTAGCGCATCACCGTGTGGGGTGACAATAGGTTGGGGGTTGTCATTTCTTGGCAACCATTTCTTGTGCTAGAATTAGGGTTATGTGCTCTTAATTGATACTTTTGATTGAGTATTTATTTTTGGGTTTTAAAATCAGTTTTGTAATTCTTAGTGATCAAAATTACAGTGGGACTAGTTATCTGCTAGACGTATTTTTTGCTGCACTGTTATTTCTGCTGCTTACTTATTCCATTAGAAATACCGTGACTTTACCCTTTCGAACATTCCCTTGATCTAAGACCGCGAGTCTTACGAAACCCTGGGAATCTAGAACGGTGTATATTGTCCGTGACCCCTAGGACTACTTTGTGTGGTTTGATTGTGGTTTGTGCATTTTTTTTTGGCTATTGTGTGAAGATGACAACTCATAGTTTTGATTTGGGAATTTTTAATGGAAAGGGTGACTTTGCTATTTGGCAATAAAAAATGAAGGGTATTTTAGTCTAACAAAAGGTTTAAAAAGCCATTGAAGGCAATTTTTCAACTGATTTTTCACAAGAACAAAGAGAAGAAGCCGATGAGCTTGCTTATACCTCAATTATCTTACATTTGTCTGACGTTGTTTTAAGAAAGGTGGGTAAATTAAAAAACAC
>NW_019235430.1:189514-214210 GCF_002742605.1 Olea europaea var. sylvestris
TGATAAAGAGCCAAAGACTTTTGAAGAAGCAACAGGCAGTGATCAATCTAATGAATGGCTTAAGGCAATGAAAGAAGAGATGAGTTCTCTGGAAAAGAATCATACTTGGGAGCTAGTACCTAGGCCTAAGAATAAATCAATTGTTGATTGCAAATGGGTTTTTAAGGTTAAGGAAAGAACTAGCAGTTTGGAACCCCTAAGGTTTAAAGCTAGGTTAGTGGCTAAAGGCTACACACAGAAGGAGGGCGTTGATTATAATGAAATTTTCTCACCAGTTGTTAAGTTCACCACTGTTAGGGTCATGCTCGCATTAGTTGCACAATTTGACTAGGAATTGAACAACTTGACGTAAAAACTGCTTTCTTACATGGTGAGCTTGATGAACAAATTTTCATGAATCAACCTAAAGGCTTTAAGGATAAGTCAAAACCTGATTATGTGTGTTTTTTGAGAAGGTCCTTGTATGGGCTAAAACAATCTCCTAGACAGTGGTACAAGAGGTTTGATTCCTTTGTACTCACTAAAAGGTTTCAAAGAAGTAAATTTGATCACTGCCTGTACTTTCAACACAATGAGACTGATGATAATTATCTATTTTTGTTGCTCTATGTGGACGACATGCTTTTGATTGGATCATCCTCTAAGTGGATAAATAACATAAAAACAAAACTAAGTGGTGAATTTGACATGAAAGACCTAGGTAAGGCTAAGAGAATCTTAGGTATTGAAATCGAAAGAGATAGGTCAAATTCTGTTTTATTTTTGCATCAGTCTCCATATATATCCAAAGTATTGAAGAAGTTCAATATGAGTGAATGCAAACATGTCACGTTGCCCCTTGCTAATCATCTTGTTTTATCTAAGGAACAATCTCCTTGCAATGAGCGTGAAGTTGAATACATGAGTAGAGTACCTTACTCAAATGTGATTGGTTCCATGATGTATTTGATGGTTTGCACTAGACCTGATTTAGGTTTTGCTGTTAGTACTCTCAGTAGATATATGGCTAATCCGGGACCTGAACATTGGGAAGCGCTAAAGTGGTTATTAAAGTACTTGAAGGGTAATAGTAATGTAGGCTTAAAGTTTAGTGCCAATAGAGAAGGCACAAAATTAAAAGGTTTTGTAGATGCTGACTATGCGGGTGATAGGGATGGTAGGAAATCTACTTCATCTTACGTGTTTACCTTATCTAATTCATGTGTAAGTTGGAAATCACAGTTACAACATATTGTTGCACTATCCACTACAGAATCAGAATATATTGCCACAACTGAAGCTATTAAAGAAGCTCTATGGCTTAGAGGTCTACTTCATGAACTATGTGTTCTGAATGATTATGTGGTAGTGTATTCTGATAGTCAGTAATCCATACATTTATGCAAAAATCCTGTTTTTCACGAGCGCACTAAACACATTGATGTTAGACTCCACTTCATTAGAGATATAGTATCTCAAGAGGTGGTAAGACTTGAGAAAGTCCATACCCACTACAACCCATCTGATATGGGGACGAAGGTACTACCACGTCACTAATGGGAGACAATTTTCTTTGCAGGTCCTTTGACACCAAGGTGGAGGTTGTTAGGCAATTTTGTTGTCAAACGACCTCCCCGGGCGATGATGTAATCTCGGTTGTTTATTATCAATCGGCCTCGGCCTAATGATTGATTAGTACATCGACACAATTAACGAGACAACACAATCCACTTTGTTATGGACCGTTCGAAGTAACCTATTTTATAGTGTTGCTCACGGTTCCCGCACCATTCCTTGGAAGGCTATTTTATTATTATTGAGGCCCAATTATTTGAATCTAGCCTAGTTTTTGATCCAACACTTAACCCTAATTGTAACCTACCTATTTTGGACAATATGCTTGGCATATAATCCCCTCATTCTCTCGGCCTCCATGAGAGTGAAATAATCTCCTCTTTGTGAGTCTCTCTCTCTCTCGGCCTCTCCCTCCCCCTTTCACTGTGACCTTTGTGGTTAACATATTGTGGGTATATTCTTGGTCTTCTCCTTCCCAATTGATAGCAACCGGACCGGTGGCAGCATAGGGTGGTGTTGGAGTTGTCCCAAGTTTTGGTGTCGATGTTTTTGGTAAACTGAGCCCGATATGGAAATTATCACTTTTTCCCTGGAAAATAGTGGTTTTTTCCCATGAAAATTTGTCGATTAATGATCCAAATCTTAAAAAAATTATAGACATAAATTTGGCTAAATCCTAATCAAACCTAATTAATATAGCAGTTAATTTGTGGATAAAAACATGCCAAGATTCGGTACGAAAGATGCATAAACACTTTCTAGATGAATTAATTATCTCTACCAATTCAGATTTCTACCACTTACATATTCTTCTTTGCAATCAAAAATGATAGTAAGATAATCAATTCAATAAATAATGATGAAATTTCGTCAAACGTATTACATAAAATCGAAAAATCTCTATCATAAGAAAATGAAAAAACCCGAAAAATCTCTATCATAAGAAAACAGCAAATAAAATCAACATAGATGTCATACTTTCACATATGTTTGTTGAATTATCCAAGCAAGTCATCTTAAAATAGTGGAGGCGGATCACGGCCCAGATTCTCAAATACTAAATCACGCATAAATTCTTCATCGGTCAAACTCATAAATACTCTAGCCAGACTCTCATCCGATCGAAATATTTTCATTACTAGCATTATGTCACGCTTTTCTATACTCATGCCTTGTAATTTTTCTAGAATCAACTGCCAATTGATGTGGTTTAGCGTATCTAATGTTGCTTGAGTCTCCATAGCATTAGCAATTTTTTTAGATGATTCGGCAATGCTTGATAGGGCAACGAGACTCTCATCTTTAGGTTGGGTACGTCGACGGCAAACTTTGTTAGTTCCTCCTTCGGCGTTACACTTAGGAGCACGAATGGGGCTTGGATCCGTATCCTCATTTTGACCATCAACTTCATGCACATTTTCATCTAAAAAAATAACAAAATAAAAATTTGTTAGAATCTCTAATATAATACGAATTATATAAATTTTTATGTACGATCTAGTACGTACCATGATCGGGGGATAAAATGTCATTGCCGATTACAGCACAATCTCCTGTAGCTGAATCATTTCCAAAGATAGCCTCCAAATCATCATAACGAGAACAAAGTTTGGTCCTCCACTTTCCAAATTCTAGTTTGCCCTACAAGAAAAGGAGTGAAATATGTTTTACGCTAGTCAGTGGTCAAAATAAATTATATTACTAATATTTAAGGAATAATACTTTCGTTGGTCAATGAAATTTTGTACCTTCAACAACTCTTCCCAAGCTAGTGCATTGGCTGTGACACGTCCAGTGCGAGGATCTAACCCAAAACCACTCATACTTAATAACTGATGAACTTCAACATATTCTTTTTTCAGAGTTTTCAATCACGCCCTCACATTCTTATCAGACATCACGACTCTGCATCTGTTGTGCATGCTCTAGATTGCTTTGGACACGTGATATGATGAAAAGCCATTGTCACTTCTTTTGTAACTAGCCAACACTTGATGTAGTAGTGTAGTTATCATACAACTGTCCATTGCATCACTCCAACGTATTTGGCGATTCCTAGAATTAGGATCCGCTTGGGTGGAGCTTATTTCCTCCACATCTGAATGGAGGGTTGGTCTAGGAACTCGAAAAGGTGCCGTAGAGTTTTGTCGAATATTTGGCATGAATTCTATAGTGCAAGATTAACTGTTTACAGTCAAGCAATAAATAAGAACATTTAAGAAAATTGCATGTCAACAATTTGTCTCCAATAACAGCAATTCCAATTACAATATTTAAAATTCTAGCAAGCTTATGTCAACTATTATAGGACATGGAAAAAAAAACGTAAGCTTATGTCTTCAATTCAAGCAATTACTACATATGAAAGTCTAGTGAGTTTATATCCATTAGATAATAAAAAAAAATTAGATTTCAATCAAAATCAATTCCCGCATTCTAATTAGGAAGATAATTAGCCCACATTAAATCAGCAATCGCATTCCTCTTATTAGACCATACTTCCTGATTTGTGAAAGATATGTGAACATTTGGAGTTTCATCTTCATGTACATCAACATGCGTAGGGTTAACCTCATCATCACTATTATCTAAGTCATCCTCCTTACAAACATTTTTAACGTCATCAATTCTTAAGAAGTTGTGGATGACAGAACAGGCAAGGACTATCTTTGCTTGTGTGTCAATGTCGTGATAGGGTTGATGTCTAAATATGCAAATCTTTTTTTCAGCAAACCAATTGAACAACTCCTTACGTTGACCTTCAATGTCTCAACGATGATAACGAGTCCTATGGTATGGTGCAAGAAAACCCGAAACCAATGGGAAGCTAGCATCAACAAGATAATATTTACCTAGGAAAGAGTCGTTCATAAGTTGGTAATTAGGTAATTATTATAACTTATGTGTGGAAGAAATGTTTTAAAAAAATGACACAACTTACCAACAGGAATTGTTAGCTTATGTCCTTGGCGTAATATTGCACTCCGTAACAATCGACCATCATGTGCGGATCCCTCCTAACCGACAAGCACGTACGTAAATTTCATATCAAATATGCAACCTACTAAAACATTTTGGGAAATCGCTTGCTTTCTATTACGATATTTACCTTGCTCCTCTAAAGGCACATACGCAACAATATGTGTATCATCGATTGCTCCTATGGCATCCTTTAAAAAAGAATACTTTTCAAAATAAATGTGTATATTGAAGTTTTAAGAAATATGATGAAATAAGTACAAACCCCTAACCTGAAAAAAGGAGTACCAGCACGTACGTAAATTTCATATCAAATATGCAACCTACTAAAACATTTTGGGAAATCGCTTGCTTTCTATTACGATATTTACCTTGCTCCTCTAAAGGCACATACGCAACAATATGTGTATCATCGATTGCTCCTATGGCATCCTTTAAAAAAGAATACTTTTCAAAATAAATGTGTATATTGAAGTTTTAAGAAATATGATGAAATAAGTACAAACCCCTAACCTGAAAAAAGGAGTACCATGGCTGCACATTTTCTTTTTCGTATGGTGAGTTATGAGGAGTGGCATTAATCACAACATCTCTATACAGTCCAAGACAAGCGTGTAAGACCCTGTGAAAGTAAAAGCTCACTGTTTGACCAGAGTGAAAGAAAGTAAAACGTCCAGTGCGATTACACTGGTCATGCCCGACTGTATTCAAAAAATTGCGACTTGTTCCTCAATTCGAACGTATTTACTGTCAACCAATCCATAAGTTCGCAAATGAGCACATAATCTTTGAAATGGACCAATTTTCATCCTAAAGAGATCACGACATATTGTATCACTCGTGCCAAACATTGCTATGAGCAAACTATGCAGTAAAATCTCCACAGGAAACAGCAAATGTATCGACAAAGAACTCAAATGTTTATATGACCTACATCGTACAAATAATCTCTCAACATTCAGAAGACATGACAAAAAGAACATCTTCCCACAAGCAAAGCGGATCATAACAATCCAATATTTCAAGCACCTACATATACCATTAAATCTCACATTTTTTAGGACTAGAAATCCTTGAAACGAGAATCCCACAAATCAGGCAAGAAAAAATGGGAAACCATCATCATATCGAAGGGAATGCATCACAAAGTATCATCAACGCAAAGGAGAAGACAACCTAGGAGAAATTAACGCAAAGGAGAAGATAAAATGAGGACTAATAACTGGCACCAATAAGTAGTGGGATCCATTTCGCATATGGTTCCTATACTTCAAATGGAGCCAATAGCTTTAGGCACTTTCATGATGTAATTTACACATTGTATTAGCATATTGTAGATATATGCTCCTACAATTTCAAAACAAGTCAAGAATTTCAGCTAAAGCATCCTTTCCAACTAGCTGCAATAAGTAGATAGATAGACGTTAATTAAAGCAGCATAAGATTCAATTCAATTGGATGCTTTCCAATTTACTTTCCCCTTTTGAATTCGAAGTCCATGCTTTCTCATGGAATTTCTCTTCAACTCTTAACTGTAGATGAGGTCTCAAAATTGAGGTTGAATTACATTCACTAAAGCTAATACTTCCTTTGCTATAGAAGCAAAAAAAGAAATGACAGATATTAGCTGCTACCAGAAGGATCTGTAGATTAGTCAAGATGCTTGTTAGTAAGCTATCATTTATAATGATAGGGATAGTTGAAGCAAACCACTCAAGGATATTATCTTACAGCAACAAGAGCACCATTTGAATGTCGAATGTCCTGTCATACTAGGATAGCTTCCAAATATAGTGCCTTAGACCCCAATAATCACGTCTATTAGTAGGCTACCAAAGTTATGACCTTCAATTTATCCAATTACAGAAAATGCGGCATCATGATAATTCCAGAAATGTCTGCAGTCAAGTTATAGTTCAAGTCTGTACCAACTTGGGAAAATGGAAAGGTTCATACAAGTGATTAAAACTATGTTAAACTTCTAATTCTATACTAATTGGTACGTGGAACACATTTATCGAGTTGTATTATAGTCAGCAATCTTTATTTTTTAGTAGCACGGTTAGCAATGTTCCAAAACGCAAAACATGGTTAGACTACAAGTCAAGCTTTACAACTCTTAAGCTCGCATTTAATAATTAAAAATGGTCGAGTAAATTGAAAACTTGAGCCCTACAGTTCGCATTTTTCACATTAGAAAACATTTCTGTGTGCAGAACCACTGTTTTAATGTGTAGTACCAAATTGAATCCATTCAAACGGCAGCATACATCCTCTTTCGAGGCCAACTTTTGAAACCTGATCTGAGCTACTTAAGATAAGTCAATGGAGAAATCATTCTTTCATATTAATCAAAACTGCTAAATATTATACAAGCAGAAAGAGTTGGGCACAGAAAGAGAGGGTACATTGCTGAATCCAATCAAATTAAGATGGATGGAGCTATTTATGGTGGAAATACAAGCAATAAAAGGAGACTACACCAATTTTCCTATGTTATCTCAGTTTATTTGCAGCTTGTATCCTGTGATTTAGAGTATCACTGGTGTAGGGTTGATTTCCACCACCACCACGTGCAAAATCGGGCTCAATTTACCAAAGCATCGACACTAACATCATTGAGACAACTCCAACGCCACCTCTTGCCGCCGTCCACTCCGGTTGCTACCAATTGGAGAAGGAGAAGTCCAATAATGTGCCCACAAAGGTTAACCGCAAAGGTCACAGTGAGGGAGAGGGAGAGGCCGAGAGGGAGTCTCACAAAGAGAAAGGGAAAATCGCACACTATGGAGGCCGAGACAAAGAGAGGGATTATATGCCAAGTAAAATGTCCAAATAGGTAAGTTAGGTTAGGGTTAAGTGGTGGACCAAAAAATGAGGCTCGACTCAATTAAGTGGGCTTCAACAATAATAATATAGCCTTCCAAGGAATGGAGCGAGAACTGTGAGCAACACTATAAAAAATAGTTTGCTTCAAACGGTCCATAATAAAGTGGATTGTGTTGTCTCGATAATTGTGTCAATGTACTAATCAATCATTTGGCCGAGGTCGATTGATAATAAACAACCGAGGTTACATCATCGCCCGGGGAGGTTGTTTGACGACAAAATTGCCTAACAACCTCAACCTTGGTGTCAACGGACCTGCAAAGAAAATTGTCTCCCATTAGTGACACCTCTAATAGAAAAACAATAAAATTGGAAATCATTTACCTGTACCAATTTTAGAAGTTCCTTGCAACTCCTAAACTTTGCCAGTGGCAGTACCTTCGTCCCCATATCAGATGGGTTGTAGTGGGCATGGACTTTCTCAAGTCTTACCATCTCTTGAGATACTATATCTCTAATGAAGTGGAGTCTAACATCAATGAGAGTGCTCGTGAAAAATAGGGTTTTTTGCATAAATGTATAGATGATTGACTATCAGAATACACTACCACATAATCATTCAGGACACACAGTTCATGAAGTAGACCTCTGAGCCATAGAGCTTCTTTAATAGCTTCAATGGTAGTAATATATTCTGATTCTACAGTGGATAGTGCAACAATATGTTGTAACTGTGATTTCCAACTTATGCATGAATTAGATAAGGTAAACACATAAGATGAAGTAGATTTCCTACCATCCCTATCTCCCACATAGTCAGCATCTACAAAATCCTTTAATTTTATGCCTTCTTTATTAGCACTAAACTTTAATCCTACGTTACTAGTACCCTTCAGGTACTTTAACAGCCACTTTAGCTCTTCCCAATGTTTAGGTCCCGGATTAGCCATATATCTACTGAGAGTACTAACAGCAAAACCTAAATCAAGTCTAGTGCAAACCATCAAATACATTATGGAACCAATCACATTTGAGTAAGGCACTCTACTCATGTATTCAACTTCATGCTCATTGCAAGGAGATTGTTCCTTCGATAAAACAAGATGATTAGGTAGGGGCAACGTGACAGGTTTGCATTCACTCATATTGAACTTCTTCAATACTTTGAATATGTATGGAGACTGATGCAAAAATAAAACAGAATTTGACCTATCTCTTTCGATTTCAATACCTAAGATTCTCTTAGCCTTACCTAGGTCTTTCATGTCAAATTCACCACTTAGTTTTGCTCTTATGTTATTTATCCACTTAGAGGATGATCCAATCAAAAGCATGTCGTCCACATAGAGCAACAAAAATAGATAATTATCATCAGTCTCATTGTGTTGAAAATACAAGCAGTGATCAAATTTACTTCTTTGAAATCCTATAGTGAGTACAAAGGAATCAAATCTCTTGTACCACTGTCTAGGAGATTGTTTAACCCATACAAGGATCTTCTCAGAAAACACACATAATCAGGTTTTGACTTATCCTTAAAACCTTTAGGTTGATTCATGAAAATTTGTTCATCAAGCTCACCATGTAAGAAAGCAGTTTTTACGTCAAGTTGTTCAAGTTCCCAGTCAAATTGTGCAACTAATGCGAGCATGACCCTAATAGTGGTGAACTTAACAACTGGTGAGAAAATTTCATTATAATCAACGCCCTCCTTCTGTGTGTAGCCTTTAGCAACTAACCTAGCTTTAAATCTTAGGGGTTCCAAGCTGCTAGTTCCTTCCTTAACCTTAAAAACCCATTTGCAATCAACAATTGATTTATTCTTAGGCCTAGGTACTAGCTCCCAAGTATGATTCTTTTCTAGAGAACTCATTTCTTCTTTCATTGCCTTAAGCCATTCATTAGATTGGTCACTGCCTATTGCTTCTTCAAAAGTCTTTGGCTCTTTATCAGCTAGTTCTTCATAACTAGCCTGGGCAAAAGCCAATTCAGATTCAAAACCAAACCTTCTAGGTTCTCTCGTCTGTCTCCTCTCTCTATCCCTAACTAAGTTATAGTTAGCTAAAGGATTTTCTTCCTCATAGTATTCTTCTATCACTATTTTGTTACTATTCTCCACTTCGGGTTCCTGAGTTTGAGTCTCCACCTCATTTGAAATAGTAGGGGCAGGTGGACTAAGTTTTCCTAACTCCACCCTAAAGTGGTCTCTCTCTTCACCTGATTCTACTTCACTCTCAGGTTCAGTTTTTCTTTTAATACACGGCATCTCATTTCCGTTAAACGTGACATCTCTACTTATGATGATTTTAACTCCTTTTTGGCTTCTATCCCATAACATATAACCCTTAACACTCTCAGGGTATCCTAGGAAAACACACTTCCTAGCTCTAGGTTCCAGCTTACCCTCACTTTGGTGAGAAAAAGCTGTACAGCCAAAAGTTCTAAGTGTCGAGTAATCACTCAGTTTACCCGACCATCTCTCATGCAGAGTGTCACCATTCAATGCAGCAGAAGGAGTAAGATTAATCAAATAGCAAGCTATCATAACAGCCTCACCCCAAAATGGCTTGGGAACACCTGAACTGATCATCATGCAACGTACTTTATCAAGTATGGTCCTATTCATCCTTTCTGCTACCCCATTTTGCTGAGGGGTGTAGGGAATGGTCTTATGTCTAGTTATGTCGCTTTCTTTACATATACTATCAAATTCTTTATTGCAGAATTCTAGCCCGTTATCTATCCTTAAAAATTTGATTTTCTTGCCAGTTTGGTTTTCCACTTGTCTCTTCCAATTATTAAAACTATTGAAGGTCTCAGATTTATCCTTCAAAAGATAGACCCACACTTTCCTAGTGAAGTCATCAATAATAGACAGGAAATACCTATTACCACCCGATGTGGGGTTACTGGAAGGACCCCAAAGATCAGAGTGCACGTATTCGAGCATGCCTTTAGCTCTATTAACACTCGTGAAGAAAGAAGTTTTGTGATGCTTACCAAGCACACAATGATCACAAAATGGCAAATCTGACACACAATCATTACCAAAAGCACCCTTTTCATTAAGTAGCTTAAGTCCCTTGACCCCTACATGAGCAAGTCTATTGTGCCATGTGTGTGTGTGTGATCAATCTTGGCAAAGGAGATAGAGGAATCCACATCTCTAATCACTTCCCCAGTAGTAATGTATATATCGTTTTTCTTAATTCCCTTAATGGAAACTAAAGCACCCTTGATCATTTTTAACATACCATTTCCAATTTTACCAGTAAAGTCATCCTTCTCAAGTCTCCCTACTGAAATCAAATTCCTAGACAATTTAGGAATATATCTAACATCCTTTAATGTACACACAAAACCCGTGTCAAATTTTACGTTTATGTCACCAATTCCAGCGATAGTATAGGGAAAGTTATCACACAGTACAACATGCCCAACGTTAGATTCATGCAACTTATAAAACCAGTTCTTTTCAGACATCACATGAAAAGATGCACCAGAATCAAGTATCCACTCATGGATGAAGGAATTAGCAGTTAGATTTAATTCAGCGGTGTATGCAACTGGACTTGTAATCATATAGACCTCACCACTATTTATATCAGAAGTAAATGCTAACACATTTACCTCATCTCTCTCCTTAGCTTTTAGCTTACCCTTCTCCCTATGACAATCTTTTATAAAATGCCCTGTGTTTCCACAACCATAGCATTTTTTTGCCTTAGTCCTAGATTTTGATCTAGACCTACCTTTGCTCTTCTTTTTCCATCCATTACCACTTGACTCGCCACTAGTTTGATATCCCTCATGACTATTTTGCCTAAATTGAGTATTACCCCGCATCATATGTACCTCACCATTCCTCTTATCATGTTTTTCAGCCCTAATTTCCATTTCTTTACTTCTAAGAGAATCTATGACAATTTTAGGTGTTAACGTATCTCTACCACACTTAATGGTATTCTTAACTTCCTTATAGAAATCAGGAATTGCATTGAGCAAAATTATAGCCTTATAAGTTTCGGACACAGTCTCATCACAATTAACTATGTCTTGTACCAATTTGTTAAACATCTCTAGATTGTCTTCAAGATCCTTTGAGGGATCCATTTTGAAACTGAAAAAACGTTGAAGCAGGTAAAGTTTGTTAAGTGTAGACTTAAGCAAATACAAGTCTTCTAATTTCTTTCAAAGTTCTTTAGTGTTTTTTAATTTACCCACCTTTCTTAAAACGGCGTCAGACAAGTGTAAGATAATTGAGGTATAAGCAAGCTCATCGGCTTCTTCTCTTTGTTCTTGTGAAAAATCAGTTGAAAAATTGCCTTCAATGGCTTTTGAAACCTTTTATTGGACTAAAATACCCTTCATTTTTTGTTGTCAAATAGCAAAGTCACCCTTTCCGTTAAAAATTCCCAAATCAAAACTGTACGTTGTCATCTTCACACAATAGTCAAAAAATGCACAAACCACAATCAAACCACACAAAGTAGTCCTATGGGTCATAGACAATATACACCGTTCTAGATTCCCAGGATTTCGTAAGACTCGCGATCTTAGATCAAGGGAATATTCGAAAGGGTAAAGTCACGATATTTCTAACGAAATAAGCAAGCAGCGAAAATAACAGTGCAGCAAAAAAAACGTCTAACAGATAACTAGTCCCACAGTAATTTGATCACTAAGAATTACAATACTAATTTTAAACCAAAAACAAATACTCGATCAAAAAAGATCAATCAAGAGCACGTAACCCTAATTCTAGCACAAGCAATGGTTGCCAAGCAATGAGAACCCCCAACCTATTGTCACCCCACACGATGATGCGCTAATGTTGAAAAATTACGGGTTAAGCCAATTTACCAGAGCGGATGTGTCTGAGTCCGTATAATCGAGAAAGATGCAAATCTACTGCTTTAGGGCCACAATCTTGGCCTAAAGTAATTCAGTAGATATATGCAAATTCAACCGTCGATCCACCGGGGGCAAAATTGTCCAACTTTTTTTGTATAACCTGAAACAAAATAAACAGTGTCAGTGCGTTCAGGGGATTAAAATGAGCAAACTGCCCGAAGGAAGTTCGCCCGGAATCGCCACCACACGCCATCGCCGGAGTCCCACGCGTCACCGCTACCGCCACGCGCCACCTACGAAGGGGCGCCTCAGCCTGTTGGTCCCAAATATGGGAGATTTCGTCGAAAAGTGACTGGATTGGCCGGAAATGAGGGTTACAGCCACGATTTTTCACCTAAACCCGCGACTCGCCGCTAGTTTTTGCTGATTTTCAGACCGGGGAACGCTGCTACTACTCTGATACCAGATGTAAGGTTGATTTCCACCTCCACCACGTGCAAAATCGGGCTCAGTTTACCAAAACATCGACACTAACATCGTTGAGACAACTCCAACACCATCTCTTGCTGCCGCCCACTCCAGTTGCAACCAATTGGAGAAGGAGAAGTCCAATAATGTGCCCACAAAGGTTAATCGCAAAGGTCACAGTGAGGGAGAGGGAGAGGCCGAGAGGGAGTCTCACAAAGAGAAAGGGAAAATCGCACACTATGGAGGCCGAGACAAAGAGAGGGATTATATGCCAAGTAAAATGTCCAAATAGGTAAGTTAGGTTAGGGTTAAGTGGTGGACCAAAAAACGAGGCTCGACTCAATTAAGTGGGCTTCAACAATAATAATATAGCCTTCCAAGGAATGGAGCGAGAACTGTGAGGAACACTATAAAAAATAGTTTGCTTCGAACGGTCCATAATAAAGTGGATTGTGTTGTCTCGATAATTGTGTCAATGTACTAATCAATCATTTGGCCGAGGATGATTGATAATAAACAACCGAGGTTACATCATCGCCCGGGGAAGTCGTTTGACGACAAAATTGCCTAACAACTGGAATAATTTCTTGATAAATAATTACTCATACATCACAGAAACAGAATTGGGGGTCATTACAAATGAGAAAAATTCTGGAATCCGTGTTCCATTCCGCATCCAATCACTTGGAATCTCAAAATCAAGAAAAACAAAAACTAAATTGGAATCTGCAACTTGAAATAATGAGGAGCCCATGGAAAAATGAACCCTAATTTTTAAACAAAGAGAATCGACAAGATTGATTAAAAAAGAATTGCTTTGTACTCAGTTTAATTAAGAATTAAAAATATAGAAATCAAAAATGGTGGTTTGATTGTTAAACTAACCTCAATCTATGCAGTCATAGCCTCGTTGCCAGCCTTTTGCAGTGATTTCCTCGGATGCAGAGCTGGAAGGGTCGTCAATTTCTTGTTCCTGGTTTTCCTCGGAGGCAGAGCTGGAAGCAGAGAAGGGTCAAAGGGTTGTCGATTTCTTCTTCCTGGTTTTCCCCGGAGGCAGAGCTGGAAGCAGAGAAGATCTTCCTGGTTCGGTTGAATCGATGAGAGAGACGTCTACCTGGTTCTGTTGAATCGATGAGAGAGACAGTAGTGATTTGTACGTGGGTAGAGATGAGAGAGAGAGATTCACGTGGTTGGTTACCTAAAATTTTTGGAAAGGTTAAATTCCATGGAAAATAAAATCCACCTTCTCCGAAGGAAAATATTTTCCTTGATTTCAAGGAAAAAGTGGTCACATGACCAAAAGAAGGAAAATATTTTCCTTGGAAGAAATTGTCAACAAAAGTAGGAAATTAGGTGGAAAAAACCCATTTTCCATGGAAAATGTGTGCAATCAAACACACCCTAAATTTAATTGTGTACAAGATTTTGTTTTCAATTTTGGCTCTTGTATTTGGACGGAAAATTTCTAGTTCCCACTTTTTTTGTCAACATCTTTATCTTTTTATAAGATGTGTTTCTCATTTTTTACTCTACGTTCTCATTTTTTAGTTCTCTGTAGCCCAGGTATTTCTAGTCTCCAATCTAATTATTCTTTTTATGTATTTTTTTCTTTCTTTGGTTTCTCAATCTAATTTCTTGATGTTACGTTGATTCATTTTGAAGTTCTATTGGTCAATTGTCAAAGATTGCTGATATACTTATTCCCTATCCAGATACGTTTATATCCTTTTTCCCATCTCATGTTTTACAGCAGTTCATTGTTTATATAATTCAGTTCCGTTTCCTGAGAATTTGATCCATCAGTTGGTTCTATCTTCTTCCGTTCCCTGTAGTATTTGTATCTTCTTCTTCTTCTTCTTCATTTTTTTTTTTTTTTTTAGAAAAAGCCTAGCATCCTGCAATTTTTTTTACATGGGTTGTTCAAAATTTACAGGAGATTTATACTACACTTCAGTAGTACCATGGATCCTATCATGGATTTTATTAAGCCGGAGTCCTCAAACAGACAAATCATTTTGTTTGATAAAACAAAAGCTGAGTTCCCCTCCTTTCTTGTTACTATCTAATTTTACCCAACATTTTGATTTACGCTATGATGCTTTGAATATTGTCATGCAATTTATAGTCACGCTCAAAATTGTGAGGTTTGACAGTTTCCTCTTCAAAGGAAATCAATTATGTATTTTAAATGGTAACCTGCTCCTTTAACATTATATAAAAAGTGGTCTAATAAAGGATATGTAGGTCAGATCATACATATCCTATTATTGGCTGGCAATAGAAAGAAGTGCACAGATTTGTTGGAAGATGCCACACATTATCTTTAGAAGGAAAATGCTACAAATGCCTGATTGTGGTTTTGTAAATATATTTTCAAACTGAATATGAAGAAAGAAATGCTGACTTTGAGATTTTCCTAATATTATAATTAGCAGCCTACTTTTTATGAATGCTATTATGGGGGATCTCTTCAATTTTCCAAATATGTTTGGAATTTTTAATGTTGGCCTTAACCTTCATTCAGCCCAATATACATATAAAAAGGATAGTTTGGCATAGTTAATATTTATTTGTTTTTGAAGTGCTACCCGCTTGGCCAAGTTCCTAAGTAAAGGCATTTTTGTGGAATAGTTGGAATATATTTAGGACGTTTAATATAGTTTCCTCACCATTCTTGAAGATAAATGTGGGTTGGTCATCTTTTAGCTAAATGAGCTCGTCGTTGGAAGCTGCAAGATAACTAATTTTTTTGGGGGGTTGAAAGTTGACCTCAGTACATTATTTGGAAGACATTGTGAATGAAAAGAGTGGTGCATTATTTTTTGTTTGGTTAATGGTGAAGATAATAGATGGGTTTGTCTACAAGTGAAATAAGAATATCTAGTTAGGATCAAAGGATAGAATGCGGTAGAAAAGCCAAGAAAGATGAGAAGAAGTGGTCCTATCATCAAGAAATAAATCATTTTGTTTTCTTTTTTCTAAAAATAACTAAATTTAATTGACTTCAAGATTCTATTATCAATTTTGTCCCTTGGTAGATAACGGCTTCTTGAACAAGAATTTTCAAGAAGGGAGACACATTTTTTTGGTTAATAATGATCTCTCTCTCTCTCTCTCTCTCTCTCTGGGGGTTTTTTCTTGGTACATAATGGCTTCTTAAACAAGAATTGTCAAGAAAAATAGAGTATTTACTACATCTTATGAGCCACCTTCATAGGTTTTCTAAAATGCATCATGCAAGGGTCCATTAGCTCAGACTACTCTTCAAGCTAATATCTCTTCCTCATTGTCTAAGACTAGTAATGTTCAAGTTCATACTCCATTACCTAAACCTCTATGGGTTCCTACCCCATTATCTCAGCCCTAGCCTCAACTTAATTCATCACAAACAACCACATTGACACATGAGTCCATCCTCAATTCCAACTGTAATAATTTATCTTTATGTTTATGGTATAAAATCATCATAATGTATACATTTAATTGATAGAATCTCAATTTTTTTTTTATATATTCTCATTCTTTGAGTAATTTATTTCACATATTCTCATTCTTTGAAGAGGAAGGGACCTGGTCCTGCAAGAGGTAAGGGCACTAAAGATATCGTTGGCGCAGCTGGAAAAATATCATTGGAGATTTCTAAAAAATTGGGAAGAGCTATTGGAAATCAGCAAGCACGACTAGCTAGTGAGTGCAGCTACATCGTTCGATCCTTTGCTCCACTTTGTAACAAAAGGTGGATCGACATACCCAATGAAGAGAAAAATAAATTATATGATCGAGTTTTGGTAAGGCATAAACATATTCATTTTTACAAAATTTTGTAGAATAGTTATTAGTTTCCCATATTTAAACATTTCTTTTTCGGTAGGCAAAATTCAAGCTTGATTTGACTATTGAGCTTGTCCATAAATGTGTGACCGATACTTTAGCGAGAAGATATCGTGATTATAGATATAGACTCAAAGAGAAATATTTCAATGAAAAAATATTAGATGATGCAATGAAGAACTGCCCAACTGACATAAAGCAAGTTGATTGGGACTGGTTGTGTCAATATTAATCTACCCCTGAATTTAAGGTAACTTTAATTAAAAATTCATATACTTGTAAATATTAAGAATAATATAATTTAGATGTTATCTTAAAATAATTAATATAATTAAAAATAATAAATTATAATGAGTAAATTATATTTACATAAAAATTAATTACAGGCACTATCTACACGTAATCTAGCAAGCCACAACTGCATTAAATATAATCATCGTGGTGGATCAAAATCATTTGTTGCACGTCTTAAACAAAAGGTAATACTTTCTTTTGTTTTATGAATACAAATATATTTGTGTACCTGATATATATTATTTCCAAAAGAGATCAGTTACTAAAGACAATGCACAAGGAGAAATAGAACTTTATTATGAGACTCATTACAGTGAGAAGAAAGGGTGGGTAAACAATGAAGCACGAACAAGATATATAAGTATTTTAACAATTTATTCGTTGTTATTGACATTTTATATATATTCTGTCATCAACATGTATTCTCTCTTCTTTTTCTTTACTTATATATAGGAAAGGATAATTCAAATTAAAGAGCAACCTATTCCAGAGGGATCTGAGGCCTCCACTGAACTTGAGATTATGCAAGAAGTTTTAGGAAAATCTAGAGGTAACATTAGAGGACTTCGACATGGTCCAAAACCTATCTCAAGCCACTCTGCTTATTTGACATCAGTTGATGCTGAATCAATAGCCCTTCGAGAGCAAATACAAAAGCAAGAGCCAAAATTATTGGACATGCGTGCCAAGATTTCTCAAGTTGAGGCATTAATGCATAAGTTCGTATTGAGTCAAGTTGGCATGTCTCCACAACAAGCTAACCAGCAACAATTTTTAGCATGCCACCGCCTACTGATAATATATAAATTATGATTTATTTATTTATTTATTTGCTTTAATTGTTGAGACAACTATTTTCCTTTATGGATTAATGCAACCTAGTATTTCTATTTTTGTAAGTTATTATGTGATTGAAAGTTTAATCGTCTAATGCATTTTTCTTAATTTTTTTATAAATTTTATACACATTAAAATTTAGCTGAACAAAAAAAACACTTATTACAAAAAAATAATGTTAGAAAAAATTAAGACAACAAGCAACGAATGTTACAAAATAAAATAAAATCAACGAATGAGTTACAACGTAAAAACTTTACAACAACTTACATTTGAGGTCTTTTTGTGGCATGCATTGCACGTTGCAGTATCCTTCAATTCTACGGCAATATTAGAGTCTACATATATGGGTGAGCATTGTAAAAAATTTACTGTAATATTTTTTGTCTGTTGCAAAAAAGTTATTTTCTTGTACCCTTTTTTCCTCCAACTATAGAATTTTTAGCAAACAAATATTTTTTATTGCCAACAGGAGACCCTATTGCATCACAAGCATTTTGTTGCAAGAAAAAAAATTGTCGCCATAAATTTCCCACCAAAAATATTTTGGCGCCTTGCTTCCCTCATATTTTTGGCGACATTCTTTATTATTTGTCGCAACATCTCAAATTTCACAACAACTTTTTATGTCGTCTTATAGTTTTTGGTACATATTTTTTTCATCACAATCTTCGCGACAAACTTGAAAAATGTGTCGCGTTAAGTCACTTATTGCGACAACTTTTTGTATGTCCCAAAAAATCTTATCGCTAAATCATAGTTTTGTTTTAGTGTCTTACATTTTATTTATTAAACAACTATGTCTAACTTAATAATTTATTTAGCATCTTTAATACTATGACCGTTTAAGATTTTCAGATTTCGCAACCCCTCAACATTACACATTATCTTTGTTGATATAATTACTCAATACTTAATATAATTTTATGACAAAGTAATGCTAGTTCAAAAAGCCAACTTGTTCATATATAGACGATTGTACATTTCAATGTAAATATTGTCAATAGACATAATACGTAGATTTGTCCTTAGATAAAGACATGGAAATTAATAGAATTAGACTTTTACAATGAATCTTTTTTTTTTTTAATTAAATTCTCTCCCTTAATGATCAGTTATGGACGGTGGGTGGGACATTCGGATCTTTGGAACCATGGTCTCTACTGCTGAATAGTCGATGCTGACCTCCATCTTTGGGCTGTGCTTCTTATTTCCTTCAAGATTTGCCACTTCAACTCTTTACATGCCCTTCAAAAATTACCCAGATTTATATTCAAATTTCAACTAAAAATATTATGAATATAATCAAAAGGTTCAAGTAAAATTACATAAGATTCTCCATGTAATCCGTTAATAATTTGTCTATAGGTGAACAAGCAAAGCGATAACCTGAGAGAGTTTCTTGGTGGCAACTTCTATTTCTTGATTGCTTGAAATAAAACTTCCTAAAATAATAATAATAATAATATGTCATAGTTAATCACTAGAAGACGTTTGTGATGAAGTTGATAAAAAAATAAGATAGGAGACATCTTCTTTTGTAAAAACCCAAGTAATCATTTGCAATTACTCGACAATTGAATAGCAGTAGTAGAAAGAATACGAGGATAAACTATAGGATACAGGAAAATAGTAAAATAAACGTTCATTGCCATGTAAATGCACAAGATCTCAATAAAATAAAATTGACAGTCGAGATGGGTGATTCAATCCACTAGGCATTAGTTATTTTATAGTGCTAAAATGTAGTGTATTAATTTCAGAAGGAACAAGGAAAAAAATGTGTTTGTGCTCTTCAAGTCAACCATCATTTAATTCGAACATTAAAGAAACCCTCTCGAGCAAACAAATTTAACAATATTTACTTGTACCTTTTCGGCCAGTGCATTAAAACATGTTTAGCCTCTATTTGGTTTGGATAAAAATCAATGTTTTAGTAGTATTGATAAAAATTGATAAAATATGTGTTTGAAAAATTGATAAAAGCTATGAGTCTCATAAAATTTGTGGTTGAAAATAAACTTGAGAAAAATGAATTTTACAAAAATGAGTGACCAAAAATGAACATAATTCTTATTGCATAATGGACTATAACGTAGCAATGAACTCAGGAACGTTTGGGGTATTAACCTTCTATGGACATACTAGCGTTAACATAGATGAACTGAAACCAAGACACGACACGCACGATATGTAAAAAAAAAAAAAAGGGAAAGTAAGACACGAAACGTTGTGGAATGCATTGTCTAAACTAATATAAAGCAAATTTCATACCCTCTATTTTCTAAAATTTCATAAATCGCAACTATTTCTATTCTACAATTTAAATTTTTTTTGTACTACATGTTAATTATTCATCATCATTTTGCAAAAAAGAAAATTCAAATTTTGTTAATTTTTAGTATTGAACCCTATCTAAATGAAAAACAAAAGTATGAAAAAGTTTATCTAAATAAATACTAATTAGAAAAATATAATTTAAATATTGTTAAGGTTGTCCTACATCAATTGTGAATGAAGATGGTATTCAGTTTATAAGTGTGAGGGAAAACCTCATCTTTTGAGCTAGCTTTTGGGGGGTGATAGAGTCTCAATACCACCCAACACTAATGTCAGAATCCGATTTATCAACAAGTCTCAGGCCCAACAATCACGGATATACAAGTTTGTGTGAAGGGGAGACAGGTTTGATCTCTTGCAGGCCTGTTGTGTGAGGCCCGCAAAGCCCAATGTGCGAGGGGAAGAATATTGAGGTTGTCCCACATTGATTTTAGATGTGGTTGATATTTAGTTTATAAGTATGATGGAAAGTCCCACCTCTTGAGCTAGCTTTTTGGGTGAGAAAGGCCAAATATCATCCAAAAAATATAATAAATAACAATTTCAAAGTAGTATAGAATGGTAAAATGAATGTTAACAAAGGGTGAATTTGTTACCAAAAGTAAACTCCATGGAAGTTTTTGAAATTTTAAAAATAGATTAAAGGTCTCTATAATTATCGTAGACCTATAGAGAGGATAAAACTAAACTTTATTATTATTATTATTATTATTATTATTATTATGTAGATATTAGCGTAATTGAATCACGATATTTAAAACTTAAGTTATTACAGATAAAATAAATTTATTTAATTTTTACCATTAAACTACATACTTTGTTACACAAACAATGGATCTTTCATCAAATGTGGGGCACATTTATGATTTTTATAAACGAGAAAATTATATTTAAATTAAGAGATTTATTTGCACTACATATATTGAACCGCATCATCTATATCTTTAAACTTAAGACTAAACAAATTTATTTCTTTAATTTTATCTTCAAATTAATCTATTAAACATTTAGAGCTTGTTTGAGTACCATTTTTTTGGTCCAAAATGCATGTTAGAATAGTATTTTAATGAGAATGATTAGTTAAAAAATAAGAAAAAAATTGGAGTTGCGTATAATATTAGTTTATTGAAAAATATGTGGCTAAAAATAAGAAAGAGAAAATTATATTATAGAAATAATGAGGACCAAAGAAGTGCTAGGATAGACTTCCATTGAAATTTTTGTTAGCAAAAATAGCAAATTGATCCACAATGCCTTTGGAACAACAAAAGATAACAGGTTTCTAAATAATGTATTAAACCTATTCTCCCTTATATATCTTCGAAATTTCGTTTCATTCTCTTAAGCTCTTCTTCTACTATTAATGATCCTATCACAAATCTCTCACATTCTATTTATTAAACAACTATATTCAATTTTATAATTTATTTAGCGCCTTTAATACCATGGCCATTAATTTTGATTTTCCAAGATTTCACACCCCTACAACACTGCACATTATCTTTGTCGATATAATTATTCAATACTTAAAATAATTTTAGAACAAAGCAATGCGAATTTAAAAGCCAATTTTTTCATAGTCGATAGTACTTTTACATGTCAAAGTTGTCCATAGACATAATACATAGATATGTCCTTGGGTAATGACATGGAAATTAATAGAATTAACTTTCAAAATGATTTTTTTTTCTTTTTTTTTTTTTTTTAATTTCCTCCCCCGATGATCTTGTATGGACAGCCTGTTGGATCGTTTGGATCACAGGGTTGATGGTGTTTAGGGCCTGAATAGTCAATGCCAACCTCCATCTGTAGGCTTTCCTTCTCATTTCCTTCAGGATCTGCCACTTCAACTCCTTTGATGCCCTTCACGAATTACCAAGAATTAGATTCAAGTTTCAACTGAAAATACAACAAATGTAGTAGTTATAATGATAATAATAACAACAACAAATGAGGAAAACCTGAGAGAATTTTTTGTTGGGTAGCTCTTCTTCTTTATTTGAAACAAAGCTTTGTCCTAAACCCGGAAAAAAAAATGATAAATTTCATATTTTATCCCATTATACATGATATAGTTGATGTCAGGAAATAAGGACAAAGTGCATTGAAAAGCAAAATTTACCCCTTGACATCGGGACTGCAGTAGAAGAGAGAATATGCGTGTAAATCAAAAGAAACACGAAAAGAGTCAGATAAACCTTCATTGCCAATTGAGATTGTAGGTCGATTTCAATAGGAATTAATGTGAAAATGGAGAAGGTTGATGGTTTTGATTTGACAATGCACAAGAATTAGTGATTATATAAAGCAAAGATAAGGTGTAGTGTATTAATTGAGGATAAAAACGAATTAATTGGTGATTAGGTGTCCTCAATTGTGATTGTGATGGATTTTAAAAATCATTTTAAATTTAGTTGTCTTCAATTGAGATTATAATGAAATTCTTTAAAATTTATGTATCATCAATATCCACTTAATTTTAAAATTTTCATTAATAGAAAAATTTTAAAAGATTTGGAAGAATTTCAAACTTAAAAATAAATATAACCAAATCTTTTGAAATTTCACCATATTTGATGGATTCTTATGGAATTTGTAAGAATCTATTCAAATTCACAAAATTCATTAGAATTCATAATCTTTTAAAATTCATTAAAATCCTAATTGAGAACGCCCACGTTAGTTTTGGTAGTTAATTTCATTCTATTTAAATTGATAAAGTCATATCCTAATTAAATAGCCAACAAACTCCTCACAAAATATATAGTATCTCATACATTGCTTCAAAAGATATAGAGAACTGTTACAATAATGTCGAATTACAATAAATTGAGCACGATATTTATTGGGTGTTCTCAATTAAGATTTTGATGAATTTTAAAGTATTAGAAATTTTAATGAATATCGTGGATTGAATAGTTTCCCACAAATTTCATAAGAATCTAAATTAAATGGTGAAATTTAAAAAAAATAAAAATAAAAATAAAAATTGTTATATGTATTTTTAAACTTGAAATCTATCCAAATATTTAAAAATTCCTCAATTAGTGAAATCCTTATAAATTCACTAGTTATTGAGAAAACCTAAATTTTAAAAAAATTCATTGAAATGCATTAAAATCAATTTCATTGTAACTCTTTTTTCAGACTCTATAAATACGAATCTTGATTTTCAATAAAATATACACTTGAGTTTTGACTCCTATATTCTTTTCTCTTTTCTCTTTTCTTTTTTCTTTTTTTCTTTTTCCCCCCTTTTCATAACCGATTTCACGACAAAAAAATGTTGCAAGAAAAATTGAGATTTTGTTGCAAAAGTAATTTAGCGATGACAATAGGTTTTGTTGCGGGTATTGTCACTCTATATAAGTCGCAAAATGTGTTCTGCAACACTTTTCGGCCGTTCATCGCATTAACAAAATCACAGACTCATTTGTGTGACGCAGAAAATACGAAATGGCAGCACAATATTTGTTGCCATAATGTCGTCGTAATGTATATATGTCGCAAAAAATTTAAAGGGCGACAAGTCCGTTTGTGGCAATGAATATTCCAATAAAGTTTTTACGAGAAATATGTTTGTTGCAAATGTTGAGTCACCGAATATATTTTGCGGCTACTTTCGATCGTCCATCACATTAACAAAATCGCAACATTATTTATTTGCCGCAAAAAATATGAGACAGCAACACGATATTTGTAACTATAATGTCTTCGTGATGTGTATATGTCACAAAAAAATAAAAGGACAACACAACAATTCGTTGCAACAATTATTCCAATAAAGTTTTTACGAGAAAAATATTTGTTGCGAATATTCTTTTAAAGGTGTAACTTTTGCTACCTATTTTATTTTGCAACAACACATGCACGTTGTAATATATTTTTAATAACGTAATGTTTGTCGTGAAATATGTTTTACAATGTATTTGATATGTCACATAATGTATTTTAATATATTCGATATTTGTAGTAAATATATTATGTAATGAGTGATGTTTGTATTTAAATTTATTTCCCAACACTAATAGTCTATTGCGCCATCATTTGTGCAACGAGTATAGTTGTTGCCTAATTTATTTCGTGATTATTTATATACGTCACATATTTTATTTTATGACATAGAATATTATTATGAAAAGTATTTTGTGACAATGAATTTTTATTTGTGTCAAGTTGTGCTCGTAGTCAAATTTAATCTGCAACACAAAGGATTTGTCGCTACAAGCATGTACAATTGTCATCTAATTGATTCTATTTTTATTTACGTATGTCGTAGATTCTATTTTAAACCCAATTTTTTATTTCTTTCGTGGCAATGGAATCATTATCGTGGTGCACATTTATATGAAAATTTAACTTACTTAACTAGAAATAACTCGTGACTTTATGAAGAGCATGCTACAACGTACAATTATTAAAATATAATTGATATCAAAGTAGGAAAAAAAAACATATCACCGTCAACCAAATAAATATAGATCAAGGTATTATCTACAAACTTGATTACCTCCAAAATCAAAACAAATACAAATAAACTATAATACTAGAAATTTCAATTTAGAACTACTTAGAATAATTCACCAAACTGGAAAATTAGAAAATAAAACTAGAAATATGGAAGAAATAACAAAAACTCATGAGACACCCAAATAACGTTCTTCACCCTTAAGATATGCTTTCAACTGACCATCAATATGTTCTTTGGTT
>NW_019235430.1:214351-218040 GCF_002742605.1 Olea europaea var. sylvestris
ACACACACACACACACACACACACACACATATATATAATGTTTTACTTACCAATATGACTATCATCATCATCATCATCATCATCATTACCATCTAGAAATTTCTCATCTTCACTATAATATTCATTCAATGTATCATCTTTCTCTTCCGAAGTATCATATATAACATTATTCATATTTTTATTAGTTGATTCCACATCTATTTGCAGTACTTCGTTTTCAATAATATCTAGATCAACATCTCCTCTATGCCATACTTGAGAGTCAAGATCATCTTGTTGTATTGGCAAGACAATATCTGATGATTCATTTTCCTGAAATATTACTTACTCACGACCACCATCATTTTTTGAGGAATGTCCCATATGCCTCTTTGTTGTACCTTTTCCACCACGATCCATTGTGAACCCAACAAAAAATCATCCATATAAAATACTTGTTGTGCTTGAATGCCAAGTATATAAGAATCAAGAATCATCCATATGTCATTTGCGATTCACATTGATAGAAGTAAGATGATAATCTACGACTATTCTTTTTTGCTTTGGATTATTATCGTACCAATTACAATGAAACAAAGTGGCGCGATAGGAAAAAAACATATACCAACTCAATAACATCACACCGTATACTGAAAAAGTTGATGTTCTCATCTCCTGGCACCATCACTCCCCTATTTTTTGTTGTACAACAACCATCTCGATCTTTAACAAGGAATCGTATCCCATTAACAATACAACCCAAATCGGAAAATATTCTAAAATCCGATTTATATGCTAAACACATACAATTCTTTGCTTATACCTGAATCTTTTTTATTATATAATCTCGTTATCTATGCTAATAAAAACATATTAATCAATATACCTTCAGATATGAATGTTATGTTGCTTTAATAAATAAATAACACGTATTATAACTTACTTGTGAAGCAAACCATCGGGGAAACACATCTTCCTGTTTTTTTTCCAAATTATTGTGATTTTGTTATCACAACAGCTCCATGTGTTCACTACAGAAGGAGATGCAATTAAATACTACAACACATTAATAATTAATAGCAAAACAATTTAAAAGTTGATTAAGAGCTTACTCTAAATATTTCCGAACTTCATCACGATTATTTAGGACATACAAATGCGCTTTATCACTATTTTGAAAGTAACTTTGGCTCTGCATGACCTAATAGTCTAGTATTTTGAGAGAAGATTGACAAGCTTGTAGATGAAGTACCACTATCATCATTATGCTCAGATCGATTAAATCTTGTTTCAATGTCGTTGAGATACATCGAGCAAAATTCAAAGACTCGTTAACAATATACGCTTCAGTAATTGATCCTTCAAGTCAAGCTTTATTCTTAACATAACTCTTATATCGACCTAATATTCTTTCATCAAATATTGCATGAAAAGTTTTGAAAATAATAAGTCAATGAACAAGTATATATATGTGTGCAATACTAGCAATTACCTTTCGATTGGGTACATCCTTCTAAATGCAACGGGACCTCCAAATTTTGTTTCTTCAGGTAGGTGAATAGCTAAATGAACCATTACATCAAAAAATACCGGTGGAAAAATTCGTTCTAGTTTACATAAAATTATAATAATCCCTTCTTCCAGCTTCTCTAAATCATTGATATTCAATGTTCTTGAACATAATTGTTTAAAAAACACAATAGAGCTCTACAATTGCAGTACGCACATCCTTTCGCAAAATTTTTTGAATAACAACGTGAAGAAGTTGTTGTAACAATACATGACAATCAAGAGTTTTCAAACCTAATATTTTGCCTTCATTTTCTCGAACATATTTAGAAATATTTGATGCATATCCATCTAAAAACTTCATAGATTTCAAAAACCGGCAAAATATTTTTTTTCCTCCAATGTTAATGTGTAAGAAGAATGAGGTTCCAAAAACTCATTACCATGTGGTTTTAAATGCAATTCTTTTCTAATCTTCATATCTTGCAAATCCAATCTAGCCTTATCCATATCTTTTGTCTTCCCTTCAAAATTCAACAATGTTCCAACAATATTATCACATACATTCTTCTCAATATGCATTACATCTAAATTGTGTCTTAGTTTCAACTTAGACCAATACACCAACTCGAAGAAAATATCATCTCCTGATAACTTTTTTGATGGTGTTCGTAATTCCCATTTACCATCATGTAATTTACTTTTTCTCCATGGAGGTTAAGTGGCAAATAACGTCGATGCCCCATAAAGCATATTTTACTACGTAACCTATGCGAAGAAGTATTCTCATTACATATTGGACAAGCTTTATATCCCTTAGTGCTCTATCCTGATAGGTTTTCATAAGCAGGAAAATCATTAATGGCCCACATTATAGTTGCATGCATAGGAAACATTTGACCACTATAAGCATCGAACGTGTCAACACCGACTTCCCATAATTCTTTCAACTCGTCTACTAGTGGTCTCAAATAAACATCAATATCTCTTCTTGGTGCATGTGGCCTTGGAATTAGTAATGACATCATAATAAACGGTTATTTCATGCACTTCCACGGTGGCATATTGTATTGCACTAGAATAACGGGCCACATGCTATAGGAATTATGCATGTTTCCAAATGGATTGAAGTCATCCGTTGCAAGACCTAACCTAACATTGCAACGATCTTGCATAAATTCTGGGTATAACTTGTCAAATTCTTTCCAAGCCTCACCATCAGCTGGATGTGTTAAAATACCTTCTACCTCAACTCGGCCTTCTGCATGCCATCTCATATCTTTAGCAGTATGTCTAGATATGAGTAATCTCTGTAATATTTTTTTCAATGGGAAATATCTCAATACTTTTTGAGGCACCTTCTTGCCCTTGCCAAAATTAGTTTTATATCCTGGTTCATCGCATTCTGGGCACCTAGTGGCAAATTCGTGCTCTTTCCAAAATAATACACAATCATACTTGCATACATGAATAGTCTCGTAACCTAATTCCAATTCACTTAGTTATAGTTATTCATTATCTACATATGGCCTTTTTTTCTAAGTTGCTCGATGTCACGACCACTAATTGACGTCTATTTCACAGACTATGTAAGAAGAGCAAGGCAAATGAAAACTCATTCGATTAGATACAGAATATGAAGATAAAAACATAATTTACCAATTAAAAGCAATAAGTTTCTCCAAACATTCACCGAGAGTTGACAAATTTTCATGTACCATCATTTTGAGTGTACCTTTAGCGGGCATGATCTACAATTTTAAATTAACATGACCTAGTAAATAGGCCTTAAATTACTATAGGTTTTTTTTTCACAAAAAAAAAAAAGGAAAAAGAAAAAGAAAAATTTAAGTTACCTGATCTAATTAATAGGCCTTAAATTACTAAGGGTTAGTTTATCAAATAAAAATTGGAAAGGTAAGCTATGCATATCAAAGCCAGCACATGACAAAGATTCGAGTTTGATGGGCTTGAACATATACTCGTTCACCACATAGTATCCTTTTCTCAAAAGAAAAAGCATAGGCCCTTTCTTACCATCCTCTGGATTAAGACACTTCTGATGATTTCACAACGCTAATGTCATATTAAACGTTGTTTCTTCAAAGACAAAATCAAATTAAATATTATTTAATTTATATTTTTAGACGAAATAAGTAATTGTCATATAAGAGTATATAAAGATCTTGTGTTTGAATTTT
>NW_019235430.1:221061-224603 GCF_002742605.1 Olea europaea var. sylvestris
GGGGGGGGGGGGGGGGGGGGGAGTGTGTGACGGTAAGATGCTTTTATATATGTAAGAAGGTGTTTTCTAAATCATGCTCTTTCTTATCCTTGGGAAAAACTATATAAATGATATTGTAGCTACTATTTTGGATCAACTGGGTCCACATTGAAGAGTGGATATATGACCAATCCTTTTTTATTGCTACAGTTTATGTAATTCAAACTACTGTGTATGGCATGTTTTGATACCTGTCAATCTTTTGAACTTGTTAAGGCATAAATTTGTGGCTTTTGTCGAAAGAATTGGATTTATTTTTTTTTCGTTGATCTATTTATCCATTTTATTTCCATCGTGAATATTTGTTGATCGTTGAGTTAGTTATAAAGTTATAAATGTGTAGATATTCCCACTTTTTATTATTTGAGTACAAATTCGAGTTTGTTATTTTTAATGGAACTATTCATTTTTTAGCAATGCAATATTTAATATTCCTATCCTTCTTTTTTACATATAAATATGTTTTTTTTCCCTCATGTTATATTATTTCCTTGATTCCTCTTCAGGCGTTCTTTCCTTACAGATTGACAAAGGGTACATGTCGCCTCATTTCATTATGAACAAGCATAAATCTCTAGTGGAGTTTGAAAATGTTAGAGTTCTTGTGACTGCTCAAAAGATATCAACTGTGAAAGATATTGTGCCTTTGCTGGAAAAGACCACCCAATTGAGTGTTCCTCTACTCATTATTGCTGAAAAAATTTCAAGCCAAGTGCTGGAAACTCTTGTTGTCAACAAAATGCGAGGTACAATTAATGTTTCTTTGATAAAATGTCTAGGATTTTTCATCCAATTTGTCTAGGAGTTTTCCGATGAATCAGTTGAATTAAAGAGAGATGGTCATTTGACGCATATGGTGGTCAGACTCGTATTTTATGGATTAGCAGAAATTAACCTCACTCTCTCTTCAGCAAAATTAGTGATGTTAAGGATATGGTGTTTGTCTCTAGCCATCTACTTAGCTTATGGTGTTTGATATCTCCACAGGGTTCAACTCATCAAAAATATGTGATGGTATAGCTTACATTCGCAAGCGAAGAGAGGTGGGAACGAGCTATAAAAGAGGATATGCACTTTGCAGGAAGTCACGGCCGTTGACGTAGGTACAAGTTGAAGGTTTTAGTTGATGTAGATAACACCTAGTTTGGACTGCTTTGTAGTCAAACATGCAACAGAAACACAAATATCGTAGTTATTTCATTTTTTGAATTACTGTAATTCCAACTGTCGTAATTTAGGTTTATCTTCTAGTTTTTGCATTTATAGGCTAACTTGTTTTCTTTGATACAAGTACTTTCATTTTTTTAAGTGTGTAAGAGAGGATTTGTGATGACAAATTTATTATTCTTTTTTATTGCATAAATAAATTTAACAATTAATGTGAAATGATTTTTATATAGGTAAAATAATATATAAAAATATAACAGTGTATGAGTATTTTTTTTTTTTAAAAAAATAGATAGAAAACGGCAACGTGCATCGAATGTTGCTAAATGATCAATGGCAATGTGCGACGAATGTTGCTAAAGATCAACGGCAACGTGCAAGGAATGTTGCTAAAGATCAACGGCAATGCGCAACGGATGTTGCTAAAGATCAATAGCAACGTGCAAGGAATGTTGTTAAAGATCAACGGCAACGTGCAACGAATGTTGCTAAAAGATCAATGGCAACATGCGATGAACGTTGCTAAAAATCAACAATAACACGCAATGAACGTTGCAAAAAACAAAAGGCAATGTTCTTTAGAGCCTTTTGCAATGGTCAAGGAACATTGCCGTTTTTTGACCGCTGCAAAAGCCTATTTTTGGTGTAGTGGAATTAATACAATGAATTCAAAAGCATCAAAACCTCTATTGTTTAGAAGAATCAAACACATCAAAACCATACCAGGCGTACTTAATAATAGAAGGATTTAGCATACATGTGTAAACTTGCTCTTCCTAAAAATATTATTCCAAAATAAATGGGCAATAGTTAAGAGAGGTACAACAACGACAAGCTGAAGCAAGATTATTGAATACCTCAGGATAGTCCAGCCAAAACCACACATGCAAGTTTCCTTACATGTGGCTTGTCCTTTATAATTTCTTCAGGTTTTCATCAATTAGTGGATCGATCACTAAGTGGGGATGCTCCATCCACCATGAGAAAACCTAATAGAAGTGGTTTTTAAGCTCATATTCTTCATCATAAATGATCCGCTTGCCTAGAAATGATCTGGACCAACAGGAAAATCCTAATTCATCTGGCCTTTAGATACAATCAAATAGAAAGCTCCAAGGGCATCATATTCTACAAGCCCAAACTATGTGATTGAATAAATCTCGTAACACACAAATTGAAGTAAAGGACAAAATGATAAGTGATTGAACTCATGGGCGGATCCACATGGAGTCATGTGTGGTCAAATGACCCCCCAAATTTTTTGCCTTCGATTTTTTTTTTTTTTCCAAAAAATAGTTGTTTTGAACCTTTACGACTTACTTTTATATACTCATTACGGGATGTCAAATAAAGTCAAAATATTGAATTCTTAGTACCATTTCGAAGTGTTTGTGGCCTAATTTTTCGCCCATGAAAAGTGTTCGAAATGATCAACCATAGCAAAATTTACAACACGTCAAAGTAGGCCATTTGAAATTAGTATTTCAAGAATTTCGATAATATGCTAAATTTTAAAAATCGTTGATGATCGTATGCTATTTAAATCCACAAATCATCTATGTCATGTAGAAGCTCGTTTCGAAAACTATATCGTTGCTATATTGAATAGGCCAAAAGGACGTAAAAAATAGTTAAATATGCACAAACGTACATCTCAAAAAAGGATGTCTAACTCGTCTTTTCTTTTTTAAAAAATCAATTATTTCATTAGCATTTGCATGATAAATTTTTCAATATAATTTATATCATTTTATTCAAAAATTTTATATGGAATATAATGTCAAAAATTTTAGGATCATATCGGATTCAATATAATTTGAGTTACTTTCGAATTATATTTGCTTTAAATTTAAATTACATTTACTTCTTGAATTAAACTTGGATTGTATTTCAATTCATTTACGTTCTACATTCATTTTGATTTACTCACTATTGGCTCAACTTTTGTCAATGAATTGGTAAACAAAACTATTTAAGTAGCAAAATTTATTTAATAATATTGATAATGATATAATTATACGACATTTGTAAAGTATCAAAATACATATTAATTTATTTTCATTAATATTATGTTTTTTTTTTTAGATTATATTTCAATTTTTGACCGCAAAACTCTAAAAGTCTGGGTCCGCCCCTGATTGAACTAGGTCAGCGAAGTCGATGATTGGAAAACTCTATCTAGTGGCACCAACTATTCCTAAAAGTTTATCCTAATTTTTGTTGAGAATTATAAAACCTAATTATATATCGCCAAGAAAAATAAAATCACAGCAAGAAAATAGATATACTAGAAATGCAAAATTTATAGAGATTTGCTTCAAGGTTATACCCTCATA
>NW_019235430.1:229591-235321 GCF_002742605.1 Olea europaea var. sylvestris
ATTGAGTGGGAACGGGTGTTTATTTAAACAAAAGCACACTGTCTCCTTTTGTCAATCCATAAGCAAAGTAACACGCTTGTCTCGTGCCCGTAATGCAACGGACTCCCTATAGGAGGGTCTCGTAGTTCAAGTTGCTTGATTGGATTCCTTTATAGTAAGATCGTCTAGATAAGATTATAATTTGTGATCATTCTATAGATGGTAAAATTATTTTCAAGTATCTAGAGATCTAGACAAAGGTTATACACTCAAATCGAGATCATCTATGAACATCCATAGGAGGCTTTCGGTTATGATCTTGGTGACCAAATAAAACAATGCTAGGTTTCATGTAGACATTTATTGTCAGATATATTTTGTCTAGTGGGAGGGTCTCAACTTAATCAGTGGACACATTGACCTTTCCTATAGAGAGGCATATTAGATCACAAGGATCAAGTCATCGTTGCATTATTGTAGTTAAATGGATTTACATGTGCATTCATGCATCATATGCTAAATTGTTATTTGCTGTTCAATTTTAATATGCAATGTATGATTAATTTTATGTGAAATATCACTTGCTAATTTTTCCGTTATTCTAAAACAAAGCCAACTAATCGGGAAAAATTATGTGGATTGGAAACGTAATTGCTCAATGTGGAAAAACTTATTTTTGTGCTTGATAGATGTCCTATTGGACCTACTAAGGTCATGTGACAAGTCTAAAAGGCTGGGTGTGTTGAGTGGGAGACTATAGATAAGATGTCTAGTTGTTTCATTTTGACTTCGATATCAAATGTGTTACAACAAAGACTTGAAAGTCAAAATATCTCCCATTACATACTAGAGACCCTGTAGGGCATGTTTTGTCATCAAAGTATGAATGTTCTTTTGAATTCATTTGTGCCTTTTTGAACATTCACATGAAATCTAGAGTGCTTATGAAGTTTTATGAAATCTAGAGAGCTTATGAAGTTTCATAGTTTGACTATGATTGCATACTTCAAACATAGCTGAGAGTCTGGATGCAACATCAATCAAGGATACTTAGTTTTTGACATGGTATTGAATTCTTTACTGGATAATTTCTCATAATTTACTTTGGATTATCACATACACATGTTGAAGATACCATTGACTAAGTTGATGATAGAGTTGTAATGTGGAACGTGGTCTTAATGGTACAATAGGATGCTCATGCATCATTTGGTGACTACTCTAGTTCCAAGCCAAAAGGTAGATCTAGAAAGAAAAGGAAGAGAGCTATCAATAAGCAAGAGAGCAACAAAAGATCAAAAGTAGATGGAAAGCCTTAAGACAAGTGTTCCAACTGTGGTCGAAAAAGACATTGGAGAAAGACTGCCCAGATGCACTAGTTAGAAACCAAAGGGAGGGTGAAGTTTTTCGTTACTGAGTATTGCTTAGTGGTTGATAGTAGAAATTCATGAGTTGTAGATCTTGGAACCACTAATTATATCTGCTTGTTGACACTAGTGCTTCGGGAAAGCAGAAACTCGGTGAATGCCAGTTTAAAATTATCATTGGCACAAGAGCAAGAGTTTTAGCTAGAGCATAGGAGTATTTTATCTCAATTGTGGTAGGTGTTTAATTTTTAAGGACTATTATATGTCTCGTGAATGAAGCTGAAATTTGTTTTATGTTTTTGATTTAATAAGACAAAGTTATTCTATAAAATTAGCGTCCGATACACTTAGCATTTTAATAAATAAAGTTTCTGTTTGAGCTAGACATTTGATTAATGGTCTTTATATTTTAAACTATTCCACATATGAAATAAAAGGTTACTCTTGTGCACCATAAAATGTAGCAACATACTAGTGATACATATCTATAGAGTTTTGGACAAATCAATCTTAACATAATACAAACTAACTAGAGATGGTTCTCTCAACTCGGTTAAGATCAAACCATTGACAGTTTGTGAGTTTTGTTTGGAAGGCAATATGACCAAGACATTCTTTTTCGATAAAAGGATAGAGCCGAAAATGTATTGAAACTAGTGCATTCTGATATGTGTGGACCTGTGAATACACTTAAGAGGCAAAACTATGAGTATTTCTTTACATTTACCTAATGTCTGAAAGTCAAATACTTTTGAGAAATCAAAAGAGTATAAGACTAAGGTCGAGAAACATTTGGAAGAGTATTAACACATTTCGATCAGATCGAGGTGGTGAATACCTCTCGAAAGAATTTAGGGACACTTAACAGAAAATGGTACTATTTCTTAATTGAATAAGTATGATATACCCAAAAGGCGGCTTTTCAAAAAGAAGAAACACAACATTGTTAGACATGGTTAGATCAATAAAGAGTTTTACAACTCTACCTATCTCATTATGGGATATACAGTGAAAACACTTTGATATTTATTTAACTTAGTTCCTTCTAAGTCTGTTCTCAAGACTTTTCTGAAATTTTGGAAATGATTCAAGTCTTGCTTGCATCACAACCAAGATTTGGGGGTCTAACTTATGTGTTGAAAGAGAAGACAGAAAAGTGGGAGTCTAGGTTAGAGATGTGCCTGTTTGTGGGATATCCTAAAGATACCAAGGGATAATTTTTATAGCCTTCTAGATAGGAAGGTTTTTGTTAGCACAACTGTAACCATCCTGGAGGACAAGTATATTAATGATCCCAGTCCAAGAATAAGGTCGTGTTGGAAGAAATGAGTGGGAGCAATTCTATCTCATCAATTCCTGGAACATAACTTAGGGTAGACATCCCATGGTGTCAATTGAAAACCTGGGCAATGCGATCTGAGTGGGAGAGATTAGTAGTCATATGATCCAATAGATCGATAGAAAGTTGAAGGTAATGATGAGATAATGGCATCACTTAATGGTAATGCCAGCATTGATAAAAATATTACGTTTCAAATGATGCGACAGTCCTAGATCAATCGTCCCTTAAAGAAAGTTGAAAGATTATCAATTCACCTTCAAAGTACTTGTTGAATGGAGAATCCAATATGATGATCTCCATGGTACAAGTAGATGATCTGACTTCAAATAAGGAGATTACGGATGATGTGGATGCAGCGATCTATTTTATGAATCGAAGCAGACATCGAGATCTTGCATAGAAATTCGACAAAGTGATTAAGAGATTTGATTTTAATCAGAACTTTGGTGAATCCTGTATGCAAGACAAAATTGTATTTTTCCTAGTACTTATGTAGATAATATTCTATTCATTAGAAATAATGTGAGTGTATTATTGTGCGTGATTGGCCCAACAATTTCATATGAAGGACTTAGCGATGCTAGGCATGTTCTAGGTTTCAGATCTTGAGAGATCGAAAGAACAAGATGATAACTTTTGTCCTAAATCTTATATATTGACAAGATACTTGTCAAATTTGTTATGAAAGATTTTGCCCTCAGACATCAAATCAAACTCTTTAAGGCTCAATCTGCGAAGACTCTAACAAGATTGAGTACATGAGTGGGATACCTTACGCGTTGGTAGTATGTAGTCTCATGTATGATATGCAATGCAATAGACCTGACATTTGTCATGCTGTTGGTGTGGTGAGTCGAGATCTATTTAACCTTATCGAAACATTGAATGGCGATAAAGCATATCTTTTAGTACCTCAGGAGAACAAGGAATTACGTGCTCATCACTAAATCTTATTTTGATACGTTAAAATGATTCGAACTTCTAGAATGATGAAGATTTTCCCAAGTCTACATCGATATCGTTTACACTTGATGGTGGGGCTATTATTTGGAGAAATATCAAGCAATCATGCATTGCTGATTCCATTATTAATGCCAAATATGTGGCAGCTTATGAAGCTTCCAAATTGGCTATATGACTTAAGAAATCCTAACGGACATCGAGGTGGTATCTACATCTGCACGTCTTTACACTGTATTGGGAAAACAGTGGGATTGTGGCAAATGTTAAAGAACATTGAGTCGTCAAAGGGGTAAATACATTAAACATACATATCATCTCTTAAGAGAGATAATTGGTAGAGAAAATGTGGTTGTCAGTGAAATTGCTACTAGGATAATTTTGTAGACTCGTTTACTAAGAGCCTATTGGCTAAGTTTTCGAGGGACATCTACAAGACACAAGGTTGCAAGACATGACACATATACTCTAGGACAAGTGGGAGATTTGTTGGGTTGTGTACCCATATAGTATATTTTACTTTGATAAAATAATCATTTACAATAAATAAATTGTGATTTTATTTATTTATTGTATTATTTATTATTGAGCATGCAAATTAAAGAGCCTATGATCACTTGAGATAATATAAGTTGGTTACTTATGTTGAGAAGTACAATGTGACACAACTTATATTTTAATCATAAATAATTTGTTCACAATCAATGAATAAGGGTAGGCACCTTGTACTGGAAGGTTGTAGTGTTGATCGATTCACTATTCAAATTTGTGACACTAGTACACTTGGAGTATATTGAACGAACCGTATATCGAATTTAATTCTATAGCATGATCGTGCGGACAATTAAATTTCAGTAGACCGCTGCGTATTTTATCTAAATCCCTTGATGGGATTATGTATATCTTTTTGTGATTTTAATTGTTCTTTGATTCATTAATGGGTGAGATCAAATTTGATTGGTCAAATATCTCGATAAGTTGGGAACTTGAGAATGAACGGAGTAGAAAACATGAATTCTTGTCGGGAACCGTCACCCTAAAAAATGGATAGAGTGACTGCTTAAGGATTTTTTGTTGAACGGTTAAAATCTAAGTTCAGTGTTTAGCGACGGCTAAACTTCGACATCTATAATTAGTTCACAAGACCGTTGAAGAAAATGAAATTTAAGTTAGTGAGAATAATCAGAAGGGCAAAATGGTCATTTATACTCATACCTAATTATCGGATCTCGGACGAGGATAAATTACATATATGGAAGGTCAGAAGAAAGTGTTACAGATTTATTGTCTTCTGTGATCTCATATATTCCAAGAGTTCAGTCTTTTGTCTTTAGTGGAAAAATAAAGACTAATAATTTGATTGGGCAGTCTAGGATCGACTAGACAAGATCTAATTATTGGAATTTGGAAAATATATATCCGTTCAGGTCGCTGTGGTAGCTCCATAAAGTATTGGAACTTAATTACGGTAATTATAATAGTTTTGGGCTTAATTGTAATTACAATAAAGTTATGTACTTTGTTGTAATTACTACGAAAGTTGTGAACTTAATTATAATTGTAATTAAAGTTCTAGAACTGGATTTAAATTAAAACTCCTACTTGGGTTTTAATTAGAACTCATATTTGAATGTAAAAATAAAATTGTATAAGGATTGGAACTCTTCGATATCTATAAATAAAGATTATATGAATCCTAAACATCCTATGGAATGAAATATACAATACTCATAATTCATAATTCCATAAGATTCAAATTTAGAGAGAGAGAGAAATAAAGAGAAAAAATTGTTTTTCTTGATTTTTCGATTGTCCAATTCAAGAATTGGTTTCTTAATTTAATTAAAATAAGGTGCACACCCACCAGTGTAGTTTTGATTGTGAAAAATACCATAGAAAACTTGGAGGTTTGAATCATCAAGTTCTTAGAATTAAAAAGCTGGAAGTTCGTGATCCAAAATTAATTTAAGAATTGATCGTCGAATTTAGGTAAAAAATTCGAATTCTTTATTTTTGATATAACATACACGTGAACATTTAGACGATCCCGTTTATTGAATTAAAGAAATTTTTAATTTATGG
>NW_019235431.1:0-2232 GCF_002742605.1 Olea europaea var. sylvestris
AGGATTGGTGGTCGAACGAATACGCCTAGCGATGTGATGAAGCGGTTTCAAAAGATGTTAAAGGATATAGGGGATAGGATAGATAAGCTTGACAAATCTATCACTAATCTTCACATGGGACATTGTAGAGGAGAGCCTAGGGTGAAGATGCGCGATGAAAATGGATATGGTAGTAATTTGGATGAGGATGAGTTTAATGTAGTTGGATTGGGGGAATGAGGAATATAGGTAATAAGTTTGAACGTCAGGATAGAAATAACTATGGAGATAACGTGGATGGAAGTATGAGTAACATCAAAATGTTCATTGTACCATTCAAGGGTAGGAATGACCCAGAGGCATACCTGGAATGGAGAAAAAGATAAAGCTTAACTTTGAGTGTCACAATTACTCTGAGGGAAAGAATGTGAGATTAGCAGTCCTTGAGTTTACTGATTATACGATCACTTGGTGGGATCAGGTGGTGACGTTGAGGCGTAGGAATCGAAAGAGGCCTATCAACACGTGGGATTAGTTGAAGGCAATAATGAGAAAACGATTTGTACCTGGTCATTATTATAAGGAACTCCATCAAAAGTTGCAAGGTTTGTATTAGGGTTCTAGGAGTATGGAGGACTACCACAAGGAGATAGAAATCCTGATGATTCGGGCGAATGTAGAGGAGGATCGGGAAGCCATTATGGCTCATTTTCTAAATGTCTTAAATAGGGACATTGCTAATGTCGTGGAGTTGCAGCACTATGTGGAGTTAGAAGATACATTGCATGTGGCCATGAAGGTGGAAAGGCAATTGAAGCGAAAGGGGATAGCTAGGAATTCAACGGGGCCTAATTCATCTTGGAAGTTGAGATGGGATGATGAGAGGAATGGTGGGGGTATTGCAAACAATAAAGCTAAAGTGCCAAGGGGAAAGGAAGAAAATTCTAGCAAAGACTTACTAAAGATAGAGTCACAAACTATTAGGAGCCGGGAAATTAAATGTTTCAAAAGCTTGGGAAAGGGACACATTGCATCCTAATATCCAAATAAGAAAGCAATGATCTTAAGTGCTAATGGAGAGGTAGTGAGTGACAGTGATGGAGATGAGATGCCTGAACTAAAGGATATTAGTGGCGGTGAAGTATTAGAGTATGCGGTTGATGGTAAAGCACTTGTGCTGATGCGTGCACTCAACACACAAATCAAGGTGGATGAAGAGGAGAAGCAACGAGAAAACATTTTTCACACTAGATGCCACGTGGAGAATAAGGTATGTGGTTTAATTATTGATGGAGGTTGTTGCCTTAATATTGCTAGTACCACGTTAGTTGAGAAGTTAGGGCTGGAAATAATAAAACACCTTAAACCTTATAAACTACAATGGTTGGATGATCGTGGAGAGGTTAAGGTGAATAAACGGGTATTAGTGAATTTTTCAATTGTGCAATATAAGGATGAAGTGTTGTGTGATGTTGTGCCAATGCATGCGGGTCATATTTTATTGGGTAGCCATGGCAGTATGATAGTAGGGTGAAGCATAATGGGTTTAGAAATAGGTACATCTTTGAAAAGGATGAAAAAACTATCATATTTGTACCATTGACACCGCAGCAGGTCTATGAGGATTAAATAAAAATGAGAGGTGAGAAAGAGAGAAAAAGAAAGGAGAAACAAAAAGAGAGCTTGAGAGAAAATGGTGAGGTGGCTAAGTGTGAGAGAAATCAAGTAGAGCCACATTAGAGAAAAGAATAAGAGTCTTTTGAGTAGAGAGAAAATTGTAAGTTGAGCTTCTTTGTAGAAAAGAGTGAGCTTGAAAGTGAGTTGGTGCAGACTAACAAATCCCTCCCCAATTTGAATTTATCTTTGATGCAGGAATGTAAAATTTTATTGTATGAGGACTTCCTAAAAGGAATATTGCCATTTGAATATCCTATCATTACATTGAAATTGGAGCATTTGTGAAGCATTGAAGAAGAGTCAGCAACTATGGCAGTGTGGAGTCTCAGATTCTTGGACATGATCAGGTTGATGTTCGAGCAGATGGAAAGTCAAACATAAAGTTGAACTTGTTCCAAGATGGCAAATGGCAGAATAATAAAACATTTCATGGCATTGAAAAGCTTGAAGTTCCAGATTCGAGGATGAATCATTTTGAAGAGAGAGGGGATGATATGATCCAAGATGCAGGAGTTACAAAGGGAAAGTCCGAATCAAAATCCGTTGATTATCGAAGTGCGAAATGAGTTAAAAAGG
>NW_019235432.1:0-2232 GCF_002742605.1 Olea europaea var. sylvestris
TTCCTCCATTTTCACATTCCTTATTTTATTTTTATTATTATTATTTTTGGTCTTTTTTTGTTGGTTTTTTTGGTTTTTTTTTTCTTTTTGTATTTAAAAAAGTTCAATGACCTTTTTGGACCTTTGTCAAAGTTTAGTAACCATTTTGGCTATTAACTCCTATATTTATTACTAATTTGTAATTTTTTGAAATTTTGGGGTATTAATTGCAATTAATTCTTTTGTTTTCTATTCTATTCTTTTTCTTTTATTTGAATAGAGGGCAAAATCGTCAAAAAACAGTGAAAAGGACCTTCAGCGCAAGAAAGGTGGTAAATAAGGGCAAAAATGCCAAAAAATGAAAGGTAGGGACGTTTTTCACAATAACCTCGAAAGGTAAGGATGTTTTGCGCCAATTACCCTAAGTTTAAAAATGAATCTAGTACTTCTAGAAATGATAGAAGGGAGAATATGATGCTAGAGATATCTCGAAGAGGTATAATGCAATGAATGCCTCTCTCATTGATGATGAGTCTAACTCCGATAATCAAAGTGAGAACTCCAATCCTAATAAGAGTCAAGTGAGGTTATAGAGCAATTTGACTCTTTGAAAGAAGAATTAGAAAATGAGTGTGACATTTTTGAGGCCTTTGATAACTTATTTTAACGAAAGTGTTAAGTTAAAAAATAATAATAATGCTACCATTAAGAAATTGTATAAACTTTAGTTAGAAAATGAGACTTTAGCTAGCAAATATAAGAAGTCTACTGAATGAATTAAGGATAGGGAAAGAGCTCTTAGAAGTTAAGGTTAAGACTCTTACTAGTGACCCTGAGAAAATTAGTGCCCAACTTCAATGCTTTACTAGTGGCTCTATGAAGATTGATAATGAGGTATAATTGAATAAACCTAATACACATACGGCTTCATCTTTTAAAACCAATTTAGATCATACCTCTATGCCCTTGATTAAGAACAACAAACTATAACTATTTATGTTAAATTATTGACTAATCAAGTGAGTTACCTAATTGAATTAATGAGTTATGATGTCTAAGAAGATTTTAGTCAAAAAGAGTGAACTCATAGATCAAAGTGATGTTAATTGTGATATTACGTGCATTGCCCTTCAGAATTAGAGCACTTATTTACCTAATTGAGTAGGTTTTTACGCGCATGCATATGATTTACTCATAATTACTACTGATTCATGCATGCACTCTTGATCCTTTTCCTACTTATTCGTGTATCTAATTTATTCATGATTACTACTTATTCATGCATGAATTTTTTTATGGAGAAAAAAAAAAGAAAATTGAAGAAAGGAGAAAGGAATTTTCTGTTAATGTTTTTTGGACAAGTTAATTTGTGATCAAGTACTAATGTAATTAATGAATAGTATATAAAGTTTTCACTAACTTTATTTAGATTCCATTTAAAGTACTTGATTTAGGTTATTGCATGTATCATCTACACTACACACATTAAGCTCTTATGAGTGTTTAACCGTGTGTGAAAGATTTTGGATGGCGGACATTTTTGTGGTGGGATGACTTTGAATATAGAATGACCTTTAAACTAGTTGACCTAAACTCTATTATATTCTTCTTTAAAAAATTGTTATTCAGCTTCAAAAGAAATATATGAAAAAAATTGTTGTTGGATAGTCGTATACTTTTCTTTTTAACTTATATGACTCAAGTGATTAAGTCTACAAGGCATCTTAATAGCCGGTGCCCCATAAGTCAACTGACTTTGTAGTCATTGGTCTAAAACCCGATATAGAGGTGATATAGAAAGTTCGATGAAGAAGAGTTTGCACATAAATTTTAAAAAAATAAATATGTATGTGTGTGTGCGCATCATAAATACGGGAGAAAGAATAATTTATACTATTAAATATAAGCTTTTAAATTTAAAATTATCCTAGTAACAATAGGTTTACCTTTACAATTTGAAGAATATATCCAGTCATCGATGATACTTTGCATGTCCTTTCAAATAAATTTAAGGTTTAGAGACATGCTTACATGAGTTTAATAGCACTTTTACAAATAAATAGTTTATACAATTTAGTTCATTTATGTTTAAAACAAGTTGTGGCAAAAGTTTACTAATTATGAATTATATATGTATCAGTAAGCAAATAACTGTTCATAATTTTATATTTAAAAATTTTTATGAAAAACAAATGCCTCAAAAGAAAGAAATTATATTTTTATTCTCCCATCACACGTTTTGCATAATTTTGC
>NW_019235433.1:0-2232 GCF_002742605.1 Olea europaea var. sylvestris
CTTGAATTTATTTTAGAGCATATGTAGTTTTGCCCAAACAATTTGTCGTTTTATCAAGATTTTTGAATTATGAATTTATCTTTCTTTTTTTCTTGACAAGATGAATTTTTATCGAATTAATTTGCACCAATTATTTGAATAATTAAAAATCCTATCCCTATAGGTTTATTTATTTATTTTATAAGAATGATTAGATATCTCGTGGCTTGAAAATAATATACAAAATGAGACTGTCATTATATTCAGTGCCAATAGAATAAAGATGGCAAGAACCACCCATGTTAGAAGTATAATTATAGTGGAGCCATAATAATTTAAAAATAATAGAATAATCATTAAATAAGCCTAAAACATAGGCCTAATCATTAATTAAAGCACCTACTTAGTACTAAGACTATTATCTTATTAATATTGTCTCTTCGTAGTGAGGAGGCACACAATAGAATACAAGTTTCCATGATAGTTCGCACATATTCACCAAACATAAATATAAATATTGTTACCCATAACATTAATGTGAATATCAAAACAAGACGTGATGCACAATTTTCACGACGACGTCCTAAAATGGTGGAAATGAAATGTGAATTTATCGTCTTGGTGTGTTGATGTTACTTCTTTATACATGGCTAACTTTGATAATTCGCAACGGTATTGACTTTACAAAAACCTATCCCAAACAAACCCTAGTATAAAGTAATGCAAGTGCAAAAAATAAAAATAAAAAAAATAATGTAAATGAATTTCTGGGCATGTTTGAGCCACATTTTTTCAAAAAAATATATTTTTAAATAGTAATTTGACATTATTTCGACACACATTCTTTAATAACATAATATTACACACAAATTCAAATTTTTTTTTAACTACACATTTCCTATCAATACATTATTCAAAAATTTATTATAAGGAAAATATTGTGGCTCAAACAAGAGCTCAATCTTGCTATGTACATTAACTTTGACATCATGGATAACATTCTTGGGAATTGATAATTTTTGTACATTAATTTTAACGTTACTTTAAACAATCGATGGCATATGTTTTGACAACTCACACAACATCAACAACAATATTATTTACGAATGTACATCTAGCCCCTGTTTGGCCCTCAATACGTGGAAAAATTAATGGGTGGAATAGTGTTTTTTTAAAAATGAGTGGTTGAAAAAGAATGAAATTTTTTTGATTTACGTGTAATATTATTTTAAAGATAATTGTGTAATTGAAAATAGGAGAGATAAGAATGAAATATAATGGAATGAAAATTAATGGAGATCAAACGGGGGCTAGACTAATTCAAGAATTATTTAGGCTTTGTGTCCATATATTTTCTTTGATTTTAGACCGTTGATTAATAATATGATTGATGATTGGAACAGGCCAGTCCAGATTTTGTCTGTTTAGAAGTCAACTGTTCTACATAGAATGAGAGTGAAAGGCCGTAAGAATTAATGAATGATGGTGACTTGATCAAAAATTAGAAAATTATTGAGTTATACATTCAAGATGTCAGTACTTGTTATGCATATTTCAAGATAAATTCTATTATAAATGTGGCAGCATTTCTACGAAAGAAATCACATTGTGTCACTTCGCGTTTGAGATGAGAAACCAACAATTCCAGTTAAGGCGCCGTCTAGGAGTGATTTTTCATTCGAAAAAATTGATTATTTGACCGTTATTTCATTATTTCACATGTAATCATCACTTTTATTTAACGATCAAAAAATTAATTTTCAAAATTACTACCGAATAGGCTCTAATTAAATAAACGTGGAAAATTTGTATATGAATTTGGTTTTCATCAATTCTTAATTATTTAAGTAAATTTTGTCATTTGATGTGGTCGTCACTTTTTTCTAACGATCAAAAAATCAATTTTTAAAATCACTACTGAATAGGCCCTAATTAAGTAAACATGGAAAAATTGTATATGAATTTGATTTTGATCAATTCTTAATTATTTAAGTAAAATTTGTCATTTGATGAATGAAAAATTAAATAAAATTTAAGTCACTTAAATACGTGAATTGTTGAAAAATTACATAGAATATTATGGAATATTCTAGAAAATTATTTGCCCGAAAAAGTGTCTTTTTATATGTAAGGTTGTAACTTTTGGCATTATTATTTTTCAATAAATACATCTCTTCAAATATAGAAACTAATTTCAATAATTGTGTATTTTCCATAAGTTGTGTCTTTTAAAACAAACATTTTGAACATTTA
>NW_019235434.1:0-2232 GCF_002742605.1 Olea europaea var. sylvestris
GGCTGGAGAAAGAGGCAGAAATTTTATACAAGTTAACGTTTCATAGCGAAGCCAGGAAATTACAACGATGTTACCATGCTACAATACAGAAAAAATCTAGAAATTTTTACAGATACAACACTTGAAAACCATTGAAAGATTAAAAAAATGAAAAACATGCCAGCAGATGCTGACACATAGTACCCTGTCAAAAGCATGTTAAAAAAGGTTGTACTGGAAAAATTTATTTTTGGTTGTTGCTTACAATTAAAAAAAAAAAAAACAATATATTTAATTATAACGTTCATACTTACCATTTTTCTCTCTATTCATACTCAGCTAATAGTTAAATTTAAAAAGTATATACATAATTATTGTTCATAATTACCTAATTAAATTTTAAGAGGGTTGAAATGTTAATTGAAAACCCTTGGGGTTAACAAAAAGGGGAAAATGGGGTAAGTCGGATTTATGGCGACTATTTAAGAATTTTAGTGTATGAATCTAGGGTTCATACTCTAAAACCTATTTGATTATATCAGTTGTTACAGTATTTATTCTCGATTCTGGGATGGCACTGATGTCTTGTATCCTATCCAGCATAAAATTTACGAGACTTGCACAAAATCACGCAAAATCAAAAAGCTAATTTTAAAGTAAAATAAACGCAAAATAATATAGGTAAAACACGGCATACTCGTTGAGAGTTGCAACCTCCAACTTCAAAAGGATAATTGCACGTAGTTTTCATACTACCACATTATCCAAGCACTCATCAAATCGTCTTCGATTGCCTGTCATATAGTTATCCTTGTGTCGATTAAGAAACAATAATTATAATAAATTAATATATGACGAACATAATTCAACTTTGATCTTTGTATGGGCTGGTCCACATTAATCCCAAAATAAAAGGTCAGTTCATACAGAATTTTATAGTAACAAACAAAAATCTTATGTAATAATCTAAAAAATTGCAATCATACTACCTTAAAATTTGTGGACCAACATAAATCTAATAGTCTATCATCTTATACAAAAATAAAAAGAATGTATAATTCGACAAGCAAGAATAATTATTCCACAAGTTTTGTTAGTGGACATAATTAAATAGATTTGAAATTGATCATTTTGACCATAAAGCGAGAAGCCAAAATATTATTAACCAATTGAAACAGGTTTGGGTAAAAAAAGAATTAAAATAAATAAATAAATAAATAAAACTCAGACAGGACGCTATCAAATATTTAAAGTTGGGTATCTTGGAAAAAATATTGGTTAAATAAATTGCAACTAAAGAAAATAATTATTTTTTCTTGCAACAATATAGTAATAATTCGACGTTGGATTATTTTGTGCCACGTGGGACGTATATATTCAATCATGTGTGCACTAGAAATATAAAACATCCACATTTGAAATTTTAAATCAGCCGATACATAAAGAAGGAACAATTATTGCTAAACGTAACTATAGGTGACATGTAGCCCCCCAGGGCACATTCAAGTTGGCAGAACAATCACATTGGGGGGCTCTGGAACCAAGTGTGGGGAGTTCGATTCCTGGTTGGAGCAGCCAAGTGATGTAATAACCAGAGGAAGGATTGGAGCAGTTTGGTGATGTAATAACCATGGAGGAGGGTCCCTTTGGGGAAGGAGTAAAAGCCATGTGGGAACCTGGGAACCAACAAGGGCACAACCTGCGATTTACCTCCACTAGTCACTGAGGGGCCGGGGGCTAGAGGTCCAGGATTTAGTCCGGCTAAGCTGGGACACCTGGGTTATCAAAAAATTTAAATCAGCCGATACATAAAAGAAGGAACAATTATTGCTAAACGTAACTATAGGTGACATGTAAGTGTCATTAATTGATTAAACCCATTATAGCAAGAAAATGAGTAATACTAAAATGCCTTATCATTTGCAGTCATCTATACGAATGTCATAATATCAATGGTGCTATATAAATTATTTTTTTCTTCATGTATTAGAGTAAATTAAGTATTTGTTTGATAAAATTTCATTAAAGTTTTATCAACTTTTTGACTGATCAAGATTTAATTTTAACCACAAATTTAATAATGTCCCTAACCGTTAAAATTCTGCAAGTATACTATATTGAAGCCAAGTGATAGACTGAAGGAAAAAGTATCGTTCTTTCGAGAATAAAAAATCTAGTTCTAATTAATACTAACTCTAATCAAATAATCAAATCGTGTTTAAGTGATTAAAAGCAAGCACTTAAACTTTGAAT
>NW_019235435.1:0-2232 GCF_002742605.1 Olea europaea var. sylvestris
TGACATAATTAATACGAAAATTAATTATTCGGAGGCTTAAACGAAAAAATTTGGCTAAAATCTCTTGATTCCGGGCCTGTGCCTCGTGACCAATTTCGCGGGCCGTTTCCAATCAACCTGCTAAATTTTGGCCCATTCCGACACCGTCGCGACAAATGACAACATCGCCCCTAGTGCATTTTTGCTTGTTTAATTCTATGTCCAGCACTTCTTCAACCTGAAATAATTAATAAGGAAATTAATTATTCGGAGGCCCAAACGTAGGAATTTGGATAAAATCCCGCGATCCTGGGTTTGTGCCTTGAGTCCAATTTCACGGGCCGTTTCCAATCAACCTGCCAAATTTCGGCCCATTTCGACACCGTCGCGACAAATGACAAAATTGCCCCTGGTGCGATTTTTCCTTGTTAATTTTCTATCCAGCACTTCTTCGACCTGACATATTTAAAACGAAAATTAATTATTCGGAGGCCCAAACGAAGGAATTTGGCTAAAATCCCGTGATCCCGAGTCTTTGCCCCGAGTCCAATTTCGCGGGCCGTTTCCAATCAACCTGCCAAATTTCGGCCCATTCTGACACCGTCACGACAAATGACAAAATTGCCCTGGTGCCTTTTTTTTTTGTTAATTTTCTGTCAAGCACTTCTTCAACCCGTCATAATTAATAAGGAAATTAATTATTCGGAAGTCCAAACGAAGGAATTTGGCAAAAAGTTCGTGATCTCGGGTCTGTGCCCCGAGTCCAATTTCTCGGGCTGTTTCCGATCAACCTGCAAAATTTCGGCCCGTTCTGACACCGGCACGACAAATGACAAAATTGCCCTGGTGCCTTTTTTTTTGTTAATTTTCTGTCAAGCACTTCTTCAACCCGTCATAATTAATAAGGAAATTAATTATTCGGAAGTCCAAACGAAGGAATTTGGCTAAAATCCCGTGATCCCGAGTCTTTGCCCCGAGTCCAATTTCGCGGGCCGTTTCCAATCAACTTGGTAAATTTCTGGCCATTACGACACCGTCGCGACAAATAACAAAATTGGCCCTGGTGCGGTTTTGCTTTGTTAATTTTCTATCCAGCAATTTTTCAATCGACCAAAATTAATAAGGAAATTAATTATTCGAAGGCCCAAACGAAGGGTTTGGCTAAAATCCCGTGATCCCGGGTCTGTGCTCCGAGTCCAATTTCGCGGGCCGTTTCCAATCAACCTGCCAAATTTTGGCCTGTTCCGACACCGTCGCGAAAAATGACAAAATTGCCCCAAGTACGATTTTGCCTTGTTAATTATCTGTCCAGCACTTTTTCAACCGGACATAATTAATAAGGAAATTAATTATTCGGAGGCCCAAAGGAAGGAATTTGGCTAAAATCCTGTTATCCCGGTTCTGTTCCCCGAGTCCAATTTCACGGACCGTTTCCAATCAGCCTGCCAAATTTCAGCCCATTCCGACACCGTCGCGACAAATGACAAAATTGCCCTTGGTGCGGTCTTGATTTGTTAATTTTCTATCTAGCACTTCTTCAACCTCACATAATTATTACGAAAATTAATTATTCAGAGGCCCAAACAAAGGATATTGGCTAAAATCCCGTGATCTCGGGTCTGTGCCCCGAGTCCAATTTCACAGGCCCTTTCCACTCAACCTGCAAAATTTCGGGCCATTACGACACCGTTACGACAAACGACAAAATTGCCCCTGGTGCGGTTTTGCTTTGTTAATTTTCTATCGAGCATTTCTTCAACCCGACATAATTAATATGGAAATTAATTATTTGGAGGCCCAAACGATGGAATTTGGCTAAAATCTCGTGATCCCGAGTCTATGCCCCGAATCCAATTTCGTGTGCCGTTTCAAGTCAACCTGCCAAATTTCGGCCCATTCCGACACCATTGAGACAAATGACGAAATTGCCCCTGGTGCAGTGTTGCTTTGTCAATTTTCTGTCCAGCACTTCTTCAACCTAACATAATTAATTCTAAAATTAATTATTCGGAGGCCCGAACGAAGAAATTTGGCTAAAATCCCGTGATCCTGGGTTTGTGCCCCGAGTCCAATTTCGCGGGCCGTTTCCAATCAACCCGCCAAATTTCGACCAATTCCGACATCGTCGAGAAAAATGAGAAAGTTGCCCCAGGTACGATTTTGCTTTGTCAATTTTCTATCCAACACTTCTTCAACCCGACATAATTAATAAGGAATTAATTATTCGGAGGCCCAAATGAAGGAATTTGGCTA
>NW_019235436.1:0-2231 GCF_002742605.1 Olea europaea var. sylvestris
GTCGCGAAAAATGACGAAATTGCCCCGGCGCGATTTTTGTATCCTATCAACCTGCCAAATTTATGCCCATTCCGACACCGTCGTGAAAAATGACGAAATTGCCCAAGCCGCGATTTTTGTTTCCAATCAACCTGTCAAATTTTAACCCATTCCGACACCGTCGCGAAAAATTACGAAATTGCCCCGGCGCGATTTTTGTCTCATATCAACCCGTAAAATTTTGGCCCATTCCGGCACCGTCGCGAAAAGTGAATAAATTGCACCCGTCGCGATTTTTGTTTCCGATCAGCCTGCCAAATTTAAGACCATTCCGACACCGTCGCGAAAAATGTCGAAATCGCCCCTAGCGCAGTTTTTGTTTCTGATTAACCTGCCAAATTTTAGCCCATTCCGACACCGCCGCGAAAAATGACAAAATTGCCCCCGGCGCGATTTTTGTTTCCGATCAACCTGCAAAATTTCAGCCCATTCCGACACCGTCGCGAAAAATGATGAAATTGCCCCTGGCGCAATTTTGGTTTCCGATCAATCTGTTAAATTTTAGCCCATTCCGACACCGTCGCGAAAAATGACGAAATTGCACCTGGCGCCATTTTTGTTTCCGATCCATCTGTCAAATTTTAGCCCATTCCGACACCGTCACGAAAATGATGAAATCGCCCTCGGCGCGATTTTCGTTTCCAATCAACCTGCCAAATTTCAGCCCGTTCCGACACTGTCGCAAAAAATGACGAAATTGCCCTCGGCGCGATTTTTGTTTCCAATCAGCCTGCCAAATTTAAGACCATTCCGACACCGTCGCGAAAAATGTCGAAATCGCCCCTAGCGCAGTTTTTGTTTTCGATCAACCTGCCAAATTTTAGCCCATTCCGGCACCGTCGCGAAAAGTGACAAAATTGCCCCCGTCGCGATTTTTGTTTCCGATCAACCTGCCAAATTTTAACCCATTCCAACACCGTCGCGAAAAATGACGAAATTGCACCCGGCTCGATTTTTTTTCCCTTCAACATGCCAAATTTCAGCCCGTTCCGACACCATCGCGAAAAATGACGAAATTGCCCCCGGCTAGATTTTTGTTTTCGATCAACCTGTCAAATTTTGGCCCATTCCGACACCGTCGCGAAAAATGACGAAATTGCCCCTGGCGCGATTTTAGTTTCCCATCAACCTGCCAAATTTCATACCATTCCGACACCGTCGCGACAAACGACGAAATATGCCCGCGGCGCAATTTTTGTTTCCGATCAACCTGCCAAATTTCAGCCCATTCCGACACCATCGTGAAAAATGACGAAATTGCCCCCGGAACGATTTTTGTTTCCGATCAACCTGCAAAATTTCAGCCCATTCCGACACCGTCGCGAAAAATGATGAAATTGCCCCCGGCGCAATTTTGGTTTCCGATCAATCTGTCCAATTTTAGCCCATTCCGACACCGTCGCGAAAAATGACGAAATTGCACCTGGCGCCATTTTTGTTTCCGATCCATCTGTCAAATTTTAGCCCATTTCGACACCGTCACGAAAATGATGAAATCGCCCTCAGTGCGATTTTCGTTTCCAATCAACCTGCCAAATTTCAGCCCATTCCGACACTGTCGCGAAAAATGATGAAATTGCCCCCGGCGCGATTTTTGTTTCCAATCAGCCTGCCAAATTTAAGACCATTCCGACACCGTCGCGAAAAATGTCGAAATCGCCCCTAGCGCAGTTTTTGTTTTTGATCAACCTGCCAAATTTTAGCCCATTCCGGCACCGTCGCGAAAAGCGACAAAATTGCCCCGTCGCGATTTTTGTTTCCGATCAACCTGCCAAATTTTAACCCGTTCCAACACCGTCGCGAAAAATGACGAAATTGCACCCGGCTCGATTTTTTTTCCCTTCAACATGCCAAATTTCAGCCCGTTCCGACACCATCGCGAAAAATGACGAAATTGCCCCCGGCTAGATTTTTGTTTCCGATCAACCTGTCAAATTTTAGCCCATTCTGACACCGTCGCGAAAAATGACGAAATTGCCCCTGGCGCGATTTTTGTTTCCCATCAACCTGCCAAATTTCATACCATTCCGACACCGTCGCGACAAACGACGAAATATGCCCGCGGCGCAATTTTTGTTTCCGATCAACCTACCAAATTTCTGCCCATTCCGACACCATCGCGAAAAATGACGAAATTGCCCCCGGCGCGATTTTTGTTTCCGATCAATGTATCAAAATTTAGCCCATTCCGA
>NW_019235437.1:0-2231 GCF_002742605.1 Olea europaea var. sylvestris
ATGGTATACACCTTGGTTTACACTTTGCCACGTGACATTACCTTGTTGGATAGTTTAAATTTCGAACTATTATCCCATCCAATTGACACTTGACATCGATGCAAGTGTCAAACAACGAGTCAAAAATTAGTGCACAAATAGCAATGTTCAAAAATCAGTGCACAAATAACATGTACACTATGGTCTATATTTTTTTTCACACTTTGCCACAGGTCATTACCCTGTTGGAAAATTTTAATTTCAAACAATTTTCCCATCCAATTGATACTTGACTACAGTTCAAGTTTCAGACAACGTATCAAAAATCAGTGTACACATAGCAAAGTTCAATCGGTAAGAACCTGGCCACATGTACACTATGTCGTACACTTTAGTTTGCACTTAGCCACGTGTCACTATCCTGTTGGACAGTTTAAATTTTAAACAGTTTTCCATCCAATTTACACTTGACAGCAATGCAAGTGTCAAACTGTACAAATAACAAAGTTCAATCGGTAAGAACCTTGCTACGTGTACACTGTGGTGTACACTTTAGTTTACACTTTGCCATGTCACATTACTATATTAGACAGTTTAAATTTCAAACAGTTTTTCCATCTGATTGATACTTGACAACAATACAAGTGTCAAACAACGTGTCGAAAATCAGTGTACAAATAGTAAAATTCAATCGGTAAGGACGTTGCCACATGTTCATTATGGTGTACACTTTAATTTACACTTTACCACGTGACATTACACTGTCGGATAGTTTAACTTTCAAATAGTTTTCCCATCCAATTGACACTTGTCAACAAAGAAAGTTTCGAAAGGCATGTCAAAAATTAGTGTACAAATAGCAAAGTTCAATCGGTAAGAACATTGCTACGTGTACACTATGGTGTACACTTTAGCTTACACTTTGCCACGTGATATTACCTTGTTGGATAGTTTAAATCTCAAAATGTTTTCCCGTCCAATTTACATTTGACATCAATGCAAGTGTTGAACAACGTGTCAAAAATCAGTGCACATATAGCAACGTTCAATCGGTAAGAACCTTGCGCCATGTACACTATGGTCTACACTTTTATTTACACTTTGCCACGGGTCATTACCCAGTTGCACAGTTTAAATTTTTAAAAGTTTTCCCACCTAATTGACACTTGACAACAATGCAAGTGTCGAACAACGTGTCAAAAATCAGAGTACAAATAGCAAAGTTCAATCGGTAAGGACCTTGCTACTTGTACAATATGGTGTACACTTTAGTTTACACCTTGCCACTGACATTACCCTGTTGGAAAATTTTAATTTCAAATAGTTTTCCCATCCAATTGACATTTGACTACAGTGCTAGTGTCAAATAACATGTCAAAAATCAGTGTACAGATAACAAAGTTCAATCGGTAGGTACCTCGCCGCATGTACATTTTTGTGTACACTTTATTTTACACTTTGCCACATGAAGTTACCCTATTGGACAGTTTAAATTTCAAATAGTTTTTTCATCTAATTGACACTCAACAACAATGCAAGTTGATAAGTATGTTTTTACACACTTATTTGGTTCACAAACATGACTTAAACATGGATAAAATGGTTGAATTGTGGCTTAATCTTATTAAATTCATGCAATGTAGGTATTTCAATGGAAATTGTGGAATTCAGGAGAAAAGAGCCAAAGAAGGACCAAAACTCAACAAAGTGATAGTTCGAGGACCAAATGTGCAAATATTGAGAAGTTGAGCAAAATGAAAAACGTGAGTAACAACATGCCAAGTATGAGCTCAATGACAAAGCAAAACAATTGGAGGAAGAAAGAAGTAAAAAGGGACGAATTGAAGACAATTGAAAGATGGAGGACTAAAGGTGCAAATACTCAAAAGATGTGCCGAATGAGTGGCATGAGATTTGATGGTGTCAATCATCAATTGGAAGATAAAATTTGTTGAAAAGATGAAGAAATCGAAGAAAGAAGTCAAGAGAAGCAACAAGGAAGTTCAGGGACCAAAATGTAAGGATTACATAGTTGGTTATATCTATGCGACCGCATAGTGTAACCATCTATGTGGTCGCATAGATGGTTGCAGGAAATTTTGGAGGAAAATTTATTGGTCTATGCGACTGCATAGAAACCTTCTATGCGGTCGCATAGTGATACTTCGGGGGCCTCAGTTGCAGTTTTTTGTTTTCGTTGAAACTCTTTTCTTACTTGATTTTGACGCGATATAAATATCCAAAATCATCAA
>NW_019235438.1:0-2231 GCF_002742605.1 Olea europaea var. sylvestris
CGACACAGTCGAGAAAAATGACGAAATTGCCCCCGGCGCGATTTTTGTTTCCGATCAACTAGTCAAATTTTAGCCAATTCCGAAACAGTCGCGAAAAATGACGAAATTTGCCCGGCGCGATTTTTGTTTCAGATCAATCTGTCAAATTTGAGCCCATTCCGACACAGTCGAGAAAAATGACGAAATTGACCCCGGCGCGATTTTTATTTCTGATTAAACTGTCAAATTTCAGCCAATTCTGACACAGTCGAGAAAAATGACGAAATTGCCCCCGGGGCGGTTTTTGTTTCTGATCAACAAGTGAAATTTCAGCCAATTCTGACACAGTCGCAAAAAATGATGAAATTGCCTCGGCGCGATTTTTGTTCCCGATAAACCTGTCAAATTTGAGCCCATTCCGACGCAGTCGAGAAAAATGACGAAATTGCCCCAAGCGCGATTTTTATTTTCGATCAAACTACCAAATTTCAGCCAATTCCGAGACAGTCGAGAAAAATGACGAAATTGCCCCCGGCGCGGTTTTTATTTCCGATCAACAAGTCAAATTTCAGCCGATTCCGACACAGTCGCGAAAAATGACGAAATTTCCCCGGCGTGGTTTTTGTTTCCGATCAATCTGTCAAATTTGAGACTATTCCGACACAGTCGAGAAAAATGACGAAATTGACCCCGACGCGATTTTTATTTCTGATTAAACTGCCAAATTTTGGCCAATTCTGACACAGTCGAGAAAAATGACGAAATTGCCCCCGGGGCAGTTTTTGTTTCCAATCAACAAATCAAATTTCAGCCAATTCCGATACAGTCGTAAAAAATGATGAAATCGCCCCGGCGCGATTTTTGTTCCCGATAAACCTGTCAAATTTGAGCCCATTCCGATACAGTCGAGAAAAATGACGAAATTGCATCCAGCGCGATTTTTATTTCCGATCAAACTACCAAATTTCAGCCAATTCCGAGACAGTCGAGAAAAAATGAGGAAATTCCCCCGGCGCGATTTTTGTTTCCGATCAACAAGTCAAATTTCAGCCAATTCTGACACAGTCGAGAAAAATGACGAAATTGCCCCCGGGGCGGTTTTTGTTTCCGATCAACAAATCAAATTTCAGCCAATTCCGATACAGTCGAGAAAAATGACGAAATTGCCCCCGGGGCGGTTTTTGTTTCCGATCAACAAGTTAAATTTCAGCCAATTCTGACGCAGTCGCAAAAAATGATGAAATTGCCCCGGCGCGATTTTTGTGTCCGATAAACCTGTCAAATTTGAGCCGATTCCGATACAGTCGAGAAAAATGAAGAAATTGCACCCAGCGCGATTTTTATTTCCGATCAAACTGCCAAATTACAGCCAATTCCGAGACAGTCGAGAAAAAATGACGAAATTCCCCCGGTCCGATTTTTGTTTCCGATCAACAAGTCAAATTTCAGCCGATTCCAACACAGTCGCAAAAAATGACGAAACTACATCCGGCGCTATTGTTCCCGATCAACCTGCTAAATTTGAGACCATTCCGACACAGTCGAGAAAAATTACGAAATTACCGCCGGGTCAAATTTTAGCCAATATCGACACAGTAGCGAAAAATGACGAAATTTCCCCGGCGCGATTTTTGTTTTCGATCGATCTGTCAAATTTGAACCCATTCCGACACAGTCGAGAAAAATGACGAAATTGCCCCCAGCTCGATTTTTGTTTCCGATCAACAAGTCAAATTTCACCCGATTCCGACACAGTCGCGAAAAATGACGAAATTACACCCGGCGCTGTTTTTGTTTCTGATCAACCTGTCAAATTTGAGCCCATTCCGACACAGTCGAGAAAAATGACGAGATTTCCCCCGGCGCGATTTTTGTTTCCGATCAACCAGTCAAATTTCAGCCAATTCCGACACAGTCGCGAAAAATGACGAAATTTCCCCGACGCGATTTTTGTTTCAGATCAATCTGTCAAATTTGAGCCCATTCCGACACAGTCGAGAAAAATGACGAAATTGACCCCGGCGCGATTTTTATTTCAGATCAAACTGCCGAATTTCAGCCAATTCTGACACAGTCGAGAAAAATGAGGAAATTGCCCCCGGGGCGATTTTTGTTTCCGATCAACAAATCAAATTTCAGCCAATCCCGATGCAGTCGCAAAAAATGATTAAATTGCCCCGGCAAGATTTTTGTTCCCGATAAACCTGTCAAATTTGAGCCCATTCCGACACAATCGAGAAAAATGACGAAAT
>NW_019235439.1:0-2231 GCF_002742605.1 Olea europaea var. sylvestris
CTTCGTACGCCGACAATCCAAGCGTTCCAAATATGCAAGTGCTCACACTTTCAAAAAATGGCCGAAATCCCACATACGTCACGTTGAACTACATTTCCAAAAAGTACTTACGGGACCAAAATGGACACCGTGTGCAAAAGTTACGCTCAATTCTTCGTACGTCGACAATCCAAGCGTTCCAAATATACAAGTGCTCATTCTTTCGAAAAATGGCCGGAATCTCTCGTATGTCACAACAAAGTTGTAAGTTCAATCTAAAACGGTCGCTACATTTCCAAAAAGTACTTACGGGCCCAAAATAGACACCGTGTGCAAAAGTTACGCTCAATTCTTCGTACGCCGACAATCCAAGCGTTCCAAATTTGCAAGTGCTCACTCGTTCGAAAAATGGCCGAAATCCCTCATACGTCACGACGAAGGGGTGACTTCAATCCAAAACGGTCGCTACATTTCCAAAAAGTACATACGGGCCCAAACGTACACCGTGTGCAAAAGTTACACTCAATTCTTTGTACGCCGACAATCCAAACGTTCCAAATATGCAAGTGCTCATACTTTGGAAAAATGCCCGAAATCGCTAATACGTCACGACGAAGTGGTGAGTTCAATCCAAAACGGTCGCTACATTTTCAAAAAGTACTTATGGTCCCAAAACGGACACCGTGTGTAAAAGTTACGCTCAATTCTTCGTACGCCGACAATCCAAGCGTTCCAAATATGTAAGTGCTCATTCTTTCGAAAAATGGCCGAAATCTCTCGTACGTCACGATGAACTGGTGAGTTCAATCTGAAACGGTCGCTACATGTTCAAAAAGTACGTACAGTCCCAAAACGGACACCGTGTGCAAAAGTTACGCTCAATTCTTCGTACGCCGACAATCCAAGCGTTCCAAATATGCAAGTGCTCACTCTTTCAAAAAATGGCCGAAATCTCTCGTACGTCACGATGAACTGGTGAGTTCAATCTGAAACGGTCGCTACATGTTCAAAAAGTACGTACAGTCCCAAAACGGACACCGTGTGTAAAAGTTACGCTCAATTCTTCGTACGCTGACAATCCAAGCGTTCCAAATATGCAAGTGCTCACTCTTTCAAAAAATGGCCGAAATCTCTCGTACGTCACGATGAACTGGTGAGTTCAATCTGAAACGGTCGCTACATGTTCAAAAAGTACGTACAGTCCCAAAACGGACACCGTGTGTAAAAGTTACGCTCAATTCTTCGTACGCTGACAATCCAAGCGTTCCAAATATGCAAGTGCTCACTCTTTCAAAAAATGGCCGAAATCTCTCGTACGTCACGATGAACTGGTGAGTTCAATCTGAAACGGTCGCTACATTTCCAAAAAGTACTTACGGGACCAAAACGGACACCGTGTGCAAAAGTTACGCTCAATTCTTCGTACGTCGACAATCCAAGCGTTCCAAATATTAAAGTGCTTATTCTTTCGAAAAATGGCCGGAATCTCTCGTACGTCACGACAAAGTTGTGAGTTCAATCTAAAACGGTCGCTACATTTCCAAAAAGTACTTACGGGCCCAAAATAGAAACCGTGTGCAAAAGTTACGCTCAATTCTTCGTACGCCGACAATCCATGCGTTCCAAATTTGCAAGTGTTCACTCTTTCAAAAAATGGCCGAAATCCCTCATACGTCACGACGAAGGGGTGACTTCAACCCAAAACGGTCGCTACATTTCCAAAAAGTACATACGGGCCCAAAACGTACACCGTGTGCAAAAGTTACGCTCAATTCTTTGTACACCGACAATCCAAATGTTCCAAATATGCAAGTGCTCATACTTTGGAAAAATGGCCGAAATTGCCAATACGTCACGACGAAGTGGTGAGTTCAATCAAAAACGGTCGCTACATTTCCAAAAAGTACTTATGGTCCCAAAACGGACACCGTGTGCAAAAGTGACGGTCAATTCTTCGTACGCCGACAATCCAAGCGTTCCAAATTTGCAAGTGCTCACTCTTTCGAAAAATGGCCGAAATCCCTCGTACATCCAAGCGTTCCAAATATACAAGTGTTCATTCTTTTGTAAAATGGGCGAAATCCCTCATATATTATGAGGAAGGGGTGAGTTCAATCCAAAACGGTCGCTACATTTCCAAAAAGTACTTATGGTACCAAAATGGACACAGTGTGTAAAAGTTACGCTCAATTCTTCGTACGCCGACAATCCAAGCGTTCCAAATATACAAGTGCTCATTCTTTCGAAAAATG
>NW_019235440.1:0-2231 GCF_002742605.1 Olea europaea var. sylvestris
TTTCTTACCGATTGAACTTTGCTATTTGTTCGCTGATTTTAGACACGTTGTTTGACACTTCCGTTGTTGTCAAGTGCCAATTTGATGAGGAAACTCTCTGAAATTTAAACTGTCCAATAGGGTAGTGTCACGTGGTAAAGTGTAAACTAAAGTGTACACCATAGTGTACATGTAACAAGGTTCTTACCGATTGAACTTTGCTATTTGTGCACTGATTTTGGACACGTGGTTTGAAACTTCCGTCATTGTCAAGTGTCAATTGTATGGGAAAATTGTTTGAAATTTAAATTGTCTAATAAGGCAATGTTACGTGGCAAGGTTTAAACCAAAGTGTATATGTAGCAAGGTCCTTACCGATTGAACACTGCAATTTGTACACTAATTTTTAACACGTTGTTTGAGACTTGGATTGCCGTCAAGTGTCAATTGGATAGGAAAACTGTTTGAAATTTAAACTTTCCAACGGGGGAATATCATGTGGCAAAGTGTAAACTAAAGTTTACACCATAGTGCACATGGAGCAAGGTTCTTACCTATTGAACTTTTCTATTTGTAAACTAATTTTTTACACGTTGTTCGACACTTCCATTGTTGTCAAGTGTTAATTGGATGGGAAAACTGTTTTAAATTTAAACTGTTGAGTAGGGTAATGTCACGTGGTAAAGTGTAAACTAAAGTGTACACCATAATGTACATGTAGCAGGGTTCTTACCGATTGAACTTTGCTATTTGTACACTAATTTTTCACTCGTTGTTTGACGCTTGCATTGTTTTCAAGTGTCAATTGAATGGGGAAACTGTTTGAAATTTAAATTGTCCAACGGGGTAATGTCACATGGCAAACTGTAAACTAAAGTGTACACCCTAGTGTACATGTAGCAAGGTTCTTACAGCTATAACATTGTTATTAGTACAATAATTTTTGACACGTTGTTTGACACTTGTATTGCTGTCAAGTGTCAATTAGATGGGAAAACTGTTTGAAATTTAAACTATCCAACGGGGTAATGTCATGTAGGAAAGTGTAAACTGAAGTGTACACCGTAGTGTACATGTAGCATGGTTCTTATGAATAGAACTTTGCTGCTTGTGCACGAATTTTTAAAATGTCGTTTGACAATTGCATTGTTCTCAAGTACCAATTGGATGGGAAAACTGTTTGATATTTAAACTGTCCAACAGAGTAATGTCAGGTGGTAAAGTGTATACTAAAGTGTACACTATAGTGTACATATGGGAAGGCTGTTACCGATTGAACTTTGCTATTTGCACACTGATTTTGACACATTGTTTAATACTTACATTGTTGTTAAGTGTCAATTGGATGGAAAAATTGTTTGAAATTTAAACTATTCAACAGGGTAATATCACATGGTAAAGCGTAAACTAAAGTGTACAACGCAGTGTACATGCAGCAAGGTTCTTACGGATTGAACTTTGCTATTTGCACGCTAATTTTAACACGTTGTTTGACACTTGCATTGTTGTCAAGTGTCAATTGGATGAGAAAACTATTTTAAATCTAAACTGTTCAATAGGATAATGTCATGTGGCAAAGTGTAAACTAATGTGTACACTATAGTGTACATGTAGCAAAATTCTCACTGATTGAACTTTGCTATTTGTACACTAATTTTTTACACGTTGTTTGACACTTGCATTGTTGTCAAGTGTCAATTGGATGGGAAAACTATTTCAAATTGAAACTACCCAATGGGATAATGTCATGTGGCAAAGTGTAAAATAAAGTGTACACCGTAGTGTACATGTAGCAATGTTCTTACGTATTGAACTTTGTTGTTTGTACACTAATTTTCGACATATTGTTTGGCACTTGCATTGTATTCAAGTATCAAATGGATGGGAAAACTGTTTGAAATTTAAATTGTCCACCAGGGTAATGTAATGTGGCAAAGTGTAAACTAAAATGTACATGTAGCTAGATCCATACTGATTGAACTTTTCTATTTGTATTTTGCACTTGCATTGTTGTCAAGTGTCAATTGGATGGGAAAACTAATTGAAATTTAAACTGTCCAGTAGGGTAATGTAATGTGGCAAAGTGTAAACCAAATTGTACACCGTAGTGTACATGTAGCAAGTTCTTACGGATAGAACTTTGTTGTTTGTACACTAATTTTTGACACATTGTTTGACACTTGTACTGCTGTCAAGTGTCAATTGGATGGGAAAACTCATTGAATTTTAAACTGTCCAGCGAGGTAATGTCA
>NW_019235441.1:0-2231 GCF_002742605.1 Olea europaea var. sylvestris
ATTAGAATCGAGCCAATAAAAAGTTGTTTTGATTTCATGATAACTTCGGGTTTGTTCGTTTTTGGAGAATTGCTAGTCTTATTCGACTAGAATCGAGCCAATGAAAATTGGTTTTCGATTTCATAATAACATCAGGTTTGTTCGTCTTTGACAAATTGCTAGTCTAATTCGAGTGGAATCGAGCCAATGAAAAGTGGGTTTTATTTCATGATAACATCGGGTTTGTTCATTTTTAGCGAATTACTAGCCTAATTCGAATGGAATCGACCTAATGAATTGTGATTTTTGATTTCATGATAAGTTCGATTTTGATCAATTTTGGGGAATTGCCAGTCTAATTCGAATGGAACGGAGCCAATGAAATGTGGTTTTTGATTTCATGATACCTTCGGGTTCGTTCCTATTTGGAGAAATGCTAGTCCAATTCGATTGGAATCGAGCCAATGAAAAGTGGTTTTTGATTACATGGTAACTTTGGGTTTGTTCTTTTTCGTGAATTGCTAGCCTAACTCGATTTGAATCGAGGTAATGAAAAGTGGTTTTTGATTTCATGAAAACTTCGGGGTTGATCGTTTTCGATGATATGCTAGTCTAATTCGATTAGAATTGACCTGATGAAAAGTGGTTTTTGATTTCATGATAACTTCGGGTTTGATCATTTTCGGCGAATTGGCAGTCTAATTCAATCGGAATCGAGCCAATGAAAAGTTATTTTTGATTTCATGACAACTTTAGGTTTGTTCGTTTTTGGCTAATTGCTAGTCTAATTCGATTGGCAACGAGCAAATGAAAAGTGGTCTTTGATTTCATGATAACTTCAGGTTTGTTCATTTTTGGAGAAATACTAGTCTAACTCGATTGGAATCGAGCCAATGAAAAGAGGTTTTTGATTTCATGATAACTTCGGGTTTGTTCGTTTTAGGCAAGTTTCTAGTCTAATTAGATTGGAATCGAGCCAATGAAAAGTGGCTTTCGATTTCAAGATAACTTCGGGTTTGATCATTTTCGGCGAATTGCTAGTCTAATTTGATTGAAATCGAGCCAATGAAAAGTGGCTTTTGATTTCATGACGACTTCGGGTTTGATCATTTTCGAAAAATTACTTGTCTAATTCGGTTCGAATCGAGACAATGTAAAGTAGTTTTTAATTTCATGATTACTTCGGGTTTGATCATTTTCCACAAATTGCTAGTCCAATTCGATTGGAATCGAGTCAATGAAAAGTGGTTTTTGATTTCATGATAACTTCAGGTTTGTTCGGTTTTGGAGAAATGTTAGTCTAATTCGATTGGAATCGAGCCAATCAAAAGTGGTTTTTGATTTCGTGATAACGTCGAGTTTGTTCTTTTTGGCGAATTGCTAGTCTAATTCGATTGGAGTCGAGCCACGGAAAAGTGGTTTTTGATTTCATGAAAACTTCGGGTTTGATCATTTTCGGTGAATTGCTAGTCTAATTGGATTAGAATCGAGCCAATGAAACGTTGTTTTGATTTCATGATAACTTCGGGTTTGTTCGTTTTTGGAGAATTGCTAGTCTTATTCGATTAGAATCGAGCCAATGAAAATTGGTTTTCGATTTCATGATAACATTGGCTTTGTTCGTCTTTGACAAATTGCTAGTCTAATTCATCGAGCCAATGAAAAGTGGTTTTTATTTCATGATAACATTAGGTTTGTTCATTTTTGGCGAATTACTAGCCTAATTCGAATGGAATCGACCCAATGAATAGTGGTTTTCGATTTCATGATAACTTCGATTTTGATCAATTTTGGAGAATTGCCAATCTAATTCGATTGGAACGGTGCCAATGAAATGTGGTTTTTGATTTCATGATAACTTCGGGTTTGTTCCTTTTGGAGAAATGCTGGTCCAATTCGATTGGAATCGAGCCAATGAAAAGTGGTTTTTGATTACATGATAACTTCGGGTTTGTTCTTTTTCGTAAATTACTAGTCTAACTCGATTGGAATCGAGCCAATGAAAAGTGATTTTTGATTTCATGAAAACTTCGAGGTTGATCGTTTTCGGTGATATGCTAGTCTAATTCGATTGGAATTGACCTAAGGAAAAGTGGTTTTCGATTTCATGATAACTTCGGGTTTGATCATTTTCGACGAATTGGCAGTCTAATTCGATTGGAATCGAGGCAATGAAAAGTGATTTTTGATTTCATGATAACTTTAGGTTTGTTCGTTTTTGGCTAATTGCTAGTCTAATTCGATTGGAATCG
>NW_019235442.1:0-2231 GCF_002742605.1 Olea europaea var. sylvestris
ATTAATAAAAAATAAAAATATCTTTTTATACTTATCCTCTTATACAAGTATAAATATACCCCTATCCATGCCATAGAGAAAGATTTTTCTTTCATTTCTACAAAACACTTATATATTTGAAAAGAGAGCCAAAAACCGAAATTTAAGGAAGGAAGAAAAAGAAGTGAGCTTAACACTTTCAACTTACTTTTCAAACAAAGATCATCAAGTTTTACGGTAAGATGCCTTCCATGCTTAAGAGTTATGATCTTCATGGTAATATTTATGCTTAAACTATGCATGAAAAATCACAATATGATTATGGTGGACAAGTCCACAAAGTTAGATATCTATTTATGCCTTAGGACAAGTCCGAAGGGCACCGGCAAGCCGGAATGTGCAAGTATGGGTTTGATTGCATTCTTTGGTGTAGTATTATCATGATAAAAATACAAGTATGGGTTTGTATTCTTTTGTGTGGTATCAGAGCAAGGTTTACTTTTCTGTAGACTTTTTTAAAAGAAAGTTATTGTCCTTCATCATCGAGGAAGCTAGCAACTGACTTTCAACCAACGATCGAGGTAAAATTTATTTTTAAAATTCATGAGTTTTCTTATGTAATGAACTGTTATATCTATGGCTGGATATGGGAATATTTTAATCAAGTTATGATTGATAATATGAAGTCATGAACGCTTATATCAAGACATTTATGAGAACCTTGTAGAGTAACATAATCAATGTTTGTCCTAGTTATGGCACGACTGATAAGAACCCCCACGAGGACAGAAGCTTGTGGTTTTGCAAAGAAGCGGGACATATTATTGATATTTTACTATAATTACCACATGCATTCGCTTCATAGCCTCGAACAACATTTGGATCTGTTAGATTGTATTATTGAGATGTTATGGGAAATACACCATAGCCTAAGCAATAAGGTGAAGATACTGAGGCTATATGAAACTGTTCTAGAACCTTGGGCCACAGTCATAAAAGAGATCGTGTCATGGTCTGATGATGACCTTTCATATGAGGATCTTACTTATTTGCTTCGAGAAAGTTATGGGACTAGCCGTGAGTTACAGCGAAACTTTAAAAAGACTATAATTTTATCTACGAATACCAGTTTACGAGCTACAAATTCTAGGCTAGTCAAGGGACCATTGGCTAGGTGCTTTTCGAGAGTTTTAGAGGAAAGTTTCCTCGTACCATTACCAGATGGTTCGGAGCAAAGCACGATAGAAAAAGACCAAGAAGAAGAAGAAAACTCAGAGGAAGATCCCGATGAGGATCCAGAAGAAATAGAAGATTAGATATCATCTTACTTAGCTATCTTTGTTTTTGGAATAGAATAGGAGGTAATATGTATCTCTGCTTTTGAATGTATGTACCATACCTCAACATAGTTTTTGTTTGTGAAAAATAATAATGTATATATATGAAGGAAAGTTACCTTGACCTTTGAATTTTTTTCTAAAGTTAGTATTACGATCTGAAGTAAATTTTAACTGGATGAATATTTTTTTTCCATTCAAAGGAAATGCCTCCAAAGCGCAACCATGGCAATGCTAATGCTAGTTCTAGTAGTGGTGAAGTTAATGTTGCAAACTTTGCACGAGAACTACTTACTGTAATGCGGGAGTTGGGACAGTAACAACAGGCACCACCTTTGACTAGGCAACAAACCCTAAATCAACAAATACCAGTTGATCATCAAGAACCTAACCAGCCAATTATTCAACCCTAAATAGTACCTAACTCGAGGGATCGAACTACAATGATAGAGCAATTTTGTAAAATGAACCCTCCATCGTTTGAGGGGAGTACGGATCCCTTAGCAGTTGAGGATTGGTTACGAGAATTAGAACGCATCTTTAAATTTATAAGATGTGACGATGCTGAAAGGGTAACATTTTCAGCGTTTATGTTAAAAAAGGGGGATAGCCATTGGTGGGACATGACTACTAGGTCATTAACACCTGCTGAAGAACAGGCTATCACTTGGGAAAGGTTTAAGGAACTTGTAGAAGAAAAATTCTTCTTGGCAGCTGTGAGAGATCAAAAGGAGATGGAGTTCCTTAGACTCCAGTAGGGAACCATGACCCTCGTGGAGTATGAACGCAAATTTGAGGAATTATCAAGGTTTGCCCCACATTTAGTGGATATCGAGGAAAAACGGGCTAGAAGATTTGAGAGTGGACTTCAACCTTATATTCGTGACATAGTGTCAGTTCTTGAGCTAGGCACTT